>NW_018405583.1:261371-369465 GCF_002113885.1 Mizuhopecten yessoensis
GGGGGGGTGTTAATGAATGTATGACAAACTAAAGACAAACTCTCTTTTTCCCCCCCTGAAATATGACACAGATCCATTTTAGCATCAACATTCTCATTAACTGTTTATTCAGGTACTGAAGGTAGAGCGGGAATGGCTGCGATATCTGTGACAGGCAATGCTGACGTAACTGCCGATATGCTACAGTCGTTGTACCAACTATGCCAGAAGGACCTGCCAAGTTACGCCCGGCCATTATTCATCCGCTTCCAGAAGGATTTTATTGTAACGCAGACGATGAAACACCGGAAACTCGAGTTAGTAGAAGAAGGGTTTGATACTGTAAAGGTCAAAGACCCACTGTATTATATGGACAATGACAAAAAGACTTATTCGCGTCTTACTGAGACATCAAAGGATCGATTACTTCAATCCAGATTATGATTTCTACCACGCCGTTATTGACCTTATCTCTCACGCCTGGCATGATTTCTTTGCTCCAAGAAGAACTTTATCGTGTTGAACACGATGATACAGCGGAAACTCGAACAAGTAGAAGAAAGGTTTTACCCTGTAAGTGTCGAGAACCCACAGCACTTCACAGACATTAACAATAATACATAGTCGCGTCCAACCGAGACAGCAAAAGGAAGTACTCTTCATTTTAGCTTATGACTTTTACGTCGCTATTACGTTTTATTACCGATTTGATTTGAAAGTGATTAAGACATACTATTCTAGACAAAGCATATTTGGACCACAGAAAATAGTAATAATAAAAAATAAGCCTGTTTCAAAAGACTTTTTTCATACCAACGTCTCATCGCTTATGGTGTAAATAACGTAAATGATGAACACTTTTTCGGTGCATATTTCTGCCACATGGTCACCACCCTAAACATACGAAGAGAGAAATCTGATGTAAATGAACGTCTTCTAGTCCAATCTTGTACGAACTGTTTATTCATTATCTTTACTCCAGGCCAATATAACTAGTTGGTTTAATTTGAGAACTATATATCATTTACAACGGCTTTGCGTAAGCAGCTCCTTAATATTCGCCTTTTTATTATTGATAAACAGTGATTCTAAATTGCAATCTCTTAAACAATGCGTTCGACCATCTCTTACCATTGCAGGCATTAAGTCCATGGTCAAAGCATGAAAATGATTGAGATCTCCACTTTATAACCATATATAAATTGTCTGTGATATGAAGATACAAATTCACGTGCATAGTAAAAAATACAGGGGTTTACGTACACGAACGTCCTCTGCACCCCTGGAATATCTCCTGACAAAATGGAAGGTTCTGTACGAGTTAACTTACGGTTGACACAATTATATTAGTTTAGTCTTTTGATGTGCATCAAAAGAATCGCGCAGTGGCATTACAATAAAATTAACCGGCTTATGAATTGGTGTGTCGCTCCTTTGTAATCTTCGAAGGACAGAGATCAGCCTTGCGTTTTGTCACTTTTTTTTATGTATGAAACCGATCAAATTGCTGTCTTCGTTCCTTCAATTTTGTCGTGCCATACGGGGGGTGCAGGAACGTAAGTGAGCGGAACCTTTCGCATATCGAGGATGGTACACGTGCTACTCATAATTTCCTCGTAATCTGGTCCAAACCCTTTGGGAATTAATTGAAATCCATATATCATAGCCATGCATACAACTGCTTAGCAGGAACAGATTCAAGCTAAAAGATGGTTGTTAATATCTATCTCACCAATAGGATTCATGAAAATTATTATAGGAATTATTGTTTAAAAGGTGCAGTCTATGTGATAACTTTCAAATGCAAAATCGGAGACATTTTAATTAAAAACAAAAGCACACCATAGGGTAGAATATAATTCGGAAGTTAAGGGTTTCGGCACTATATTATATCGTCGATATGGATCACTAAGCGGAGTAGTAGGGGTCGTTATGGCTGATTAAATCAGAATAACTAATACCTCTATTAGTATATAAAAGGAACGCAATCTGCAGAACATGATACAAAACATAATATTTTGAGATGCACGGACAGTAAAACGGATCTAACAATACAAAAAAAAAATAAAGGTATATTAACAGATACAAAATATATTGATGAAGACAGTTGATTATTTTGCTACCTTCAAAAAATAAACATATCCGTCCGATAACTCACACAAAGAAGTCCTTGTAAATTTGACATTAGAGTGGTGGGGTGGGATATAATCCCATGATGCTTTGCGACAACAAAATTGGTTGTTATAGGAACAAAACCCACACCTGTCGCCCTCTCTCATAACATACGTTGTACTACATTTGTCAGACTTTGTCTTAATAAAAAAAGAACGACGACAACTTTCTCTTTTCCCCTGACAGTAGTCTATTAATACCAAATGTTTCTACAGCTTCACAGCTGTCCAATTTAAACCATATTGTGGTTTACTTAATGTTCGACTGAAAAAATGGGGGAAAGCAAACGTTCTGTTTAGTAATTACACTCAAAACTATTTCCGGTCTGGACCACCTTCGTGCACTTGACATAATCAGCATTTTTAGACTTGATACGAGTGTATGATTCTATTGATAGGTATATAATTTTAATAAATTTGGAAATTGAAAATGTAGATAATCAGCATGTATATGGGGTACAGGGCGATCTATGTTGATCAATTAAGAGGTGCTACATGTATTTCAAGATTGTATGGGGCTTGAAATAATGCTGTGTATTATCACAATTACCGTCTGATTTACTTACCTTACAACTGCTAATAGGACGTTAAACGATATAAAACCAAAACCAGACCATCTGGCCCTCCTTAACAAAAGTAAGTACCAACACAATCATTAAACTTATCGCACCGATTTGTCAAGTGTATGAATAAAAGTCATGTGATATCCACAAAAGGCATTCCTTACATGGAAAATAGTTTTGAGTGACAAATATATTACTATGTCAGTATAACCACGTTTGATATATGTGAATCAACCATATCGGTCAACGTTTTTCCACTTCGGAAAAAGGGTAAATAGAATAATAAAATTAGTGCAGCATTATGAATACTTAATAATTAGATGGACAATTACGACATTATTCTCCATACGATTTCCAAGCAAAGAAAGTAATCGAATTTTAATAAAATTGTAATAAAAAAACTTCGCATAATGGAAATACACACATATTATTGTGTCATTAAAATAACGATCCGAAAACAAACATCCAACTGAAATTGACTGAAAATCACGACAGATGAACAGTTTCGTTGGTTATTTGTCTGTGATAACTACCATATCTATATAATGTCGTCAATCTTTTTAAAGGCGTAGTAAGTGTCAGTATATTTCCATCTTTTTCTTTGAAAATGTTCCAAACATTAATATATTAGGCTCTATAAACATTCGAACTATCAATCCGGAACATCGGTTTTACGAACCGCCTACTAAATGCAGCGATGCGTTGCTGTTAAAATGGCATATGTAACATATTGTGATAAAAATATAAATGTGTGTATTTCCATATACTTGCTTCACAAGAACTGACTAAATTAAATGATAAATGATTCATTTGCAATATGCTGACTAGCCATACCTGTTACCCCGCCTTTAAATATTTAAAGAATTTTGATCTTATTTTTTGTCAATATTAACATGAACCTGCAACTTTATGAAGCATTGCGCATCACGTCGTGAAATCAACTGCCTCTCAGTGTTGTAAATTATTGGATGTGCATGCTCAGTTGGGATGGGTAGTAACGAAAATGTACAAGAAAGGATACCAGCGTTGGCAAAGCAAGTAAAATAAAATGGTCATCTAGAAAGGGTTCATCATTGTCCCTCCTCGGCTATTCTCTGGGTTTAACAGGCATATGGCGGGTACCGTACCTGACAAATCCCGTACGATATTATGTAATAAAATCTCGAACATGATGGAGATACGTGACTGCCTACTGAATGAGTCATGTGTTATCAAAATGATATTTTTCAGGTAACTATATATATAATTGTACAACAAATTTAAACTAGTTATGAAGATAAAATGTGGTGTTCATAAAAGATGTAAGACATGGTTTTGTTATGACTGTATAATCTATATTTTGCTGGACTCTGACATGAAACAAAATCGGTACTTTACTTTCTGTTATAGAGTTTTCGATTGCTTCGTTAGTTAAAGCTCGAAAACACTTCATACACGGCTTCTCTCTCTCTCTCTCTCTCTCTCTCTCTCTCTCTCTCTCTCTCTCTCTCTCTCTCTCTTCATGCATGACGAATGCCTCGTGACACGGGTAGGGATAGGCAGTATCGGGTTGCTAAAGTTATCATCTAGCAATCAGCGGTGCTTAATGAAATAAATTTGGGCGCTACATTCCCGTGCATTTAATTACTTAATATATTACTATATATTGGGCAGTGTCAGAAATGATTAACATGTTGTTTTTAATTTACTCAATCCCCAGTCTGCTAGGGGTTCATTCTGTGTCGTTGTTAGTAGTTTATACGGTTAGAGTATAGAGCCCGTAACATCCTGTATACGAATTGCTGTAGACACTAACGGAAACATGTTAGATATGTTCATAGAGTCAATTACTATGACTTACTACTTTTACGGAAATTAACATACGCCTTATAAAAGCATGCTAAAATGATAGTTCGTTGGTATAATCTGGAGATTAGATCATGAAATTTGGTTTCAACTCACGACCTTTTACTTTCTAGTTTAAACTGAATTTCATATTCTAATAGTCAGTAAAGACAATCAAAACTACATATTATCCCATAACAAGAAAGACTCGGACAACACTATGAATGAAAATGGTCAAAAGATTGGTGACATTGAATTTATTAATATCAATAGAGCCACACTAGTGATATCAGCATAAAATCAATAATATATGAAAAATTAAATGAGCAATTGCATAACCCAGTAGCTGCCACCCCACACGCATGGCAGCCACTATTACAAACTATAACGGCTAGCCCAAGTCGGGTTGCTAAAAAACGCCATACATTAGTCAATGGTGGGGTTGTCAATCCATCTTTACATGATTACTGCGAGCCGGCTGCCACAAACCCAGAGTGAGATAGCGTCACCTCTGGCTCCTTGACCAATCAGTGACCAGCTTGAGAAATCCTGATGCTGTCATCGCCAGCCAATCACTGAACCGTATATTGTGGCAACAATTCAAGCTCCGAAATTTAAATTTAAATAACAGTAAATTAAAAAAAAAAACGTATTATGACGTTACGATCACAAACTAAGCTTATTGCTTAACTGCCTTCTATTAATATATCACATAGATATCATATAAAATAGCATATATCAATAGAACGCAATATTTTTGTCTTAAGACAATCATATTACATCATATAATATGTTAAA
The DNA here is from genome assembly GCF_002113885.1 of Mizuhopecten yessoensis. Classification (NCBI taxonomy): domain Eukaryota; kingdom Metazoa; phylum Mollusca; class Bivalvia; order Pectinida; family Pectinidae; genus Mizuhopecten; species Mizuhopecten yessoensis. The sequence goes on from NW_018405583.1 coordinate 266,707, forward strand.
AATCTAACTTTGATACGTAGGCTGTAACCTTAGTAGATTGTTCAGGCTGACACAACCATTGAAGGACAGAGCAGCCACAGCGAAAATAATAGAGATAAAAAGGGGAGTGTGAACTTCCAAAACCTGTCAGGTGGAACTGAAAACGCCACATGTTAGTTTTTGGAGAGAAGGGAATTTTATCGTTTTGATCGTTGCATGCCCTTTTGGCATATGCACATAAAGACAGTACAATCTTACGAATATCGATGTCAAATAGCTTTTAAAAACATCTTAATATTATGACAATTTAATAAAATTAAGGTTCTGGAGTTGAACTTAAATGGGTGTACACCAGTTCAGGCTAGAAATTGTTAAATATAAGGGAATGCTCTGTTTTAGCTTCCACGTGAAACTCTTTGATTCAGCGACAGATTTATTATTCTTAATAAATTGATTGTTATCAGGTTTTGGAATTGCGCAACTCATCCTTAACTGGAATGAGGCGGTTTACATCTTGCAGCAAAAAGCATGGATTATTGAATATATTGTAGCCTCTTGTTCATCTGAGCTTCCGTGGACTTCGTGTGGAAAGAGTGGAACACTCTTGGCTGTGTCCCGTCTGGTCACTCGGCCGGACATTTGATCGTCAATTACACTGTTTACTACAGCTCCAACTACACTGCTGTTCAGGTACGACCTGTTATGCTGTCGCCATATTAAAATCTTATGGATTAGTATATGGGTTTTTTAGCAGACACAAATTACCGAGAGATATGTCGATATTCAAAATAGAGAATGAGTCTTTGTTTTTGCCTTGTGTGATTAGAAAATTATTTCTATATTTGTGTTCATTCTCATACGAAAGCTTAGTTTAATAGTTTGTTATAGGGAACATTACCATATCTTTCTGTTTGGTTTGGTGTCTGGTGTTTTACGCCGTTGAAAGGAAATCTATTTTGCTAAATTGGCGTAACTATCATCAAATGAATTTGTTACATTTGTGTATGAATTCAAGAAAATAAATTCACATACATATTCAATAATTGAAATAAATAAGGATTAAATTTTCTTTGTGAACTTCGGACATTAAACACTTCCGATAAGTACTCTCTGTCTATATATATAGTAGATAATAAATAAATATGTCCTTGCGAAGGAAAATATAGAATAAAAACAAAAATCTTTCAGATCGTCCGTTAGGCCTTTCTGCCTTCTAGGGCTTCTTCATGCGTATTGATGTATATATATTTGTTTTGGTTTTAATGAATCTTGAGAGAATTGACCTCCTTCATTAATAACCAATATCTCCATCAGATGTCCAAAAGCAGAAGACACTTGCCATTATTCTCGATTTACTTTCTTATTAATTTTCATATAAAATATACATTGTGTATTAAACAGGTTCAATGCATTAATTTCCCTTTATATATTTTGAGCATTACAAAGCTACCCAGTCAAATAGTCTCGCTGTGTGTGATAATATCAATACCATTGTGGATTCAAAGTGATTTGAAGTTGCGTATGTATATGAGACAGTCATTAATTTTACTGAGGTAATGCAGTTCGTGTAATTTAAGCATTATACTCTTACTGCGTTTACTACTAGTATAGACCCAATATTTTTATATACTTTCTTTTAAACTTGACAGAATTTACCATCATTATATATAAAGAATATATCAAAGTAATTGACTTTAACTTGGCTGAAATTAAAAAATAGAAAAATACAGAATGTCTATGTATCATGTTCCCCTGTGATGTTTTTGTTGACTATTTGTATGGATGTTTGCTGTGCTAGTATTTCGAGGTTGTAATGTCGTATTTCTCTTGTGTTTAGCATTATTTTCGAAAAGGTACATGTGTCTTCTTTTGTTATACTTTGATTTTTCAGTTAGTGAATTCTACACCAGGATATCCAACGATTAATGGCGGAAATGATACATCAATTTACGTGTCATCTGTGGTGGAGGTCTGGAAGTTAGAATTATCTCTCTCCATGATTTACCGGAGGTTAGCGTGCTCTCTATAGATCATACAGGGAGTTAACATACTCTCTAGACTAAATACAATATACAGGAAGCAAGCATAATATCTATTCATTATATAGGATACTTTCTACACCATATACAGAAGGTTAGCATACTCTCTATTCAATAAATAGGTAGTTATCATCTTCTCTACACAATATATAGAAGGTTAGCATAAACTCTTTACAAAATACAGGAAGTTAGTACACTCTTTACACGAAATACTAGGAGTAGGCGTACTCTCCTAACATATAAGGACGTAAACGTACTCTATATACAATAAACAGGAAGTTACATACTCTACACGAAAAACTGGGAGTAGGCGTACTCTCTTAACATATAAGGACGTAAACGTACTCTATATACAATAAACAGGAAGTTACATACTCTCTACACAACATACAGAGAGCCAGAATAATCTCTACACAATATACAGTGTACAAGTTAGCAAATATAATCTGTTCAATTCACAGTAAGTAATTATTCTCTCTATATTATTTAATATAACAAGCGATTTTCAATTAAAATAATATAAAAAAAGGAAATAAAAAAATGTTCCGACTTTTCTAGACTAAGGATCTGATATTGTGAAAAAAAAACCATCTGTAAAGCTACATCTGTGCTTAATACAAAAAAATCGATTCAGAATCATTAGTTTTGATAAATATTAATGACATGCTTAATAATTTCGCGAAATTAGGTTACTTGCATCTTAACTGTGCATGGCTGAACCGTTACTTATTGTCTTCAGATGATGTATGTGACAACTATAGGCCCCATTGTACTGACTATCGCCATCTGGATCAGAGCTCTCTCACTTCCGGGAGCAACAAATGGGATGACATATTTCATCACACCAGATTTCAATCGCCTCGCCCAATCAGAGGTGAGTTATATTTCTATATATACAAACAGATAAGCAATCCTATTCTTTGTTATTAATCATAAATGATGACAATACTATCCAAATATTGAACTTATGAAGACGTCGTGTTGCTAAAATAAAGATGAATAAATAAAGAAATAAAACAATAGAATTAGGGAATTGCAGTTTAGTGGAGTATAAACGGAAATTAAATATCACATCATCATGATAAGGAGAAAATAGGATTAATACAATTAGAATGACGGTTCGGTAGATATATCTATTATAGTTTGTAACATATCTGAGAGATGTTTGAAAATATTAAAACTATTGTAAGACCAAGAAAGAAACGATGACAAAAAATTTAAACATTTCATGATATATTTGAAGCTCACGACAATATGTAATTTGTTAAATTCAGAAGTGATGTTGGTTTAAGTGTTGTTCCTCATTGCTTTCCTTGGGTCTGATTCATGGCGTTCTATACATTGGGTCCAGCCTGGGAAGGACTTACCATGTACGGGAGTCACAACAGATTCTCAGACAACTGTTTCCGGTAAAGTCACATAAAAATCGTTTTAGTATCAGAATGGGAATCTTCATTTTANGGCTCCACCCACAACATGTTATCTAAGTGGGGTTCTATGTTCGGCCCGCTGCAGTATGGGAGGTTTTATTCTGTGTATTAACAAAAATGATACTAATCTGCTGTCACCATTGTAACATTCGAGACCGCTACATTTAATTTTCCCTCCTTCCAACTATTTCTTTTTTGTGAAATCATATGTCTTTAATCCAGAACACACGACACAAATAATATTTCAAATGGTTAATCCTCTAAGTAGAAACCATGATACCATTAATGTGATGTCTATTTTGTGTCGCTATTGTTATGTTGATCTCAGTACTGTGATGATTGTTTCAATAGCGACATTGTTCTTAAGGCTGTGCTGTTATATTTTGTATTATTCTTTTTCATGTTGACGCTGCTATTAGTACGGTGACTTAGAAAATGTGTTTGGTACCATGGCGACGCTGCTATTAGAACGGTGACTTAGAAAATGTGTTTGGTACCATGTTGACGCTGCTATTAGTGCTGTTAAGTATGCTTATCATGTGACTTTGATTCCATAGAGACGCCGTAATCAGTACAGTGATGACCATGTTTTACGGACTATTTAATGGACGTGTCATCTTTTCTGTGACAGGTGTTCTCTCCTACGAAAGTAATGTACCCCTTGACAAGGTAAACACTTCAGGTAAATTTTCGTTTCAATAAAACATTTCTTATATTTCCATGTATAAAAAGATTTGGAGGTAAACAGGAGTCATTACGTCCATCTTTCATTCAGAGGACAAGTTGGATTCCTAGTTGTAATTTGTAGCATTTCACTTACAGGCTAATTAATGAAATGTCGTATGCACATTACCCAAATATGAGGTTTACAATCCAATAAATATTTGAGTTATAAATGCTCAAATCAGGCAGTTATTCAGTATCCCGATAAAATTAAAAAGATAAAAAAAAGATGAATTAATCACAGTGAATAATTCTGTATTTCTGCACTAACTATATTAAATTCATAACAGACATGAAATGTTGATTGGTTTTGACTTGGTTACCTTCACAGTCGTTAGAAAAGCTTATTGCATTTCTATTCTGATTGCATGCCTTATATTACATTCCCTTTTACTCTTGCAGGTGGATTCTCCCTGGGATTTGTAGCCTATCCACATGCTATACTCTGCCATAGTTTCGGGCCGTGCTTTTTTTTATTGTACTGCTGCTACCTGGCCTGGATGCTCAGACGAGTAAACCTATTTATGCATTCAGTTATTAACCTAAATAAATAGAACAAAATCCGTTAAAGGGGATCGACGTATTTTTTTTTTTTCTTTGGAAGCTTGAAATTCCGTAAAAAATCATGAGGCTATCAATTTGATATCAAGGCCTACACTGTTCCAGAATATTACAGCAATTATGTTGTGATGGTTGTATGTGAAATGTGTTGCTCTTCGATGACCTTTTAAAATTATCATATTTAAACACAAATACAAGAAAATGACAAAGATATCATATGTAATTTGAATATCTAAAATAGTATATATTATATTAAAGAAAATTTCAATTAGAAAACAGACGCTTAATAGTGATGAGTATGCACATAACTTGTCTGTAAAAAATGAAGGTACAGTATACATAATTTGATACGATCGGAAGATATGACTCGTATTTGGATACGGAAGATATAAAAACACGGGTCCTTTACCCAATATTGCAGTGCTTAAAATTAATTTCTGTAGTTATTGTTTTATTAAATCTAATTACTCTTTCACATGGCGTTGTCTGTATGTCGATTAGGATGTTATTTTCATGGTTTTGACACTTTGAAGAAACCTTTGGGGACAAAAACTGGCACTAATAAAAAATCCTAATCATGCTCGTTTTAGAATTATTACGTCAAACTTCCAGTTTGATTAGAAATATGTGTTTCTTTGTTATTTTACATCCAACCTCTATCAAAGCAAACGACATGTATACACATCGAACTTAAAATCAATTAACAATCATAGTCTTTATTGTCAATTATTGATGTAGCATTCATAAACTAGTTTGCGGTGTTTTATATAGTGGTATTCTTAGAATATAATTTCAATTCATGTTAACAAAGGATGCACATTCAAACGCCTTTTTTTGTTTGGACAGTCAGTGATGATGGAACCTATACTGTGTGTGATTGAGGAGAACTTCCCTAAACAATCGGGAGAAGGAGAACTCCTCTGAGGTTACCTTCATCCTTGGAATCCCTCTGGTCTCACAGGTACGGGTAACTTCTTCTTGTTTATGTGTATTAGTTTGTTAGAAGGGCACTTCCCTATGTGTTCCTACTGTCAGTAAACATTTAGTTGTATGTTTATACAATTGCTTTCAATCCAATAACATTGAGATGTTACTGGATTTTGTAATCACTTACAAACAAACTTTATTACGCTCGCTATTAGCTATTTTAAAACATAAAGGGGATCATATGTATATTTTACATTATTTATTCAAAGAAAAGAATCTATCCCGTTTATATAAACGAAAACAAGAGGCAATTACAGTTATAATTTGTAAAACTGTTCTTCATAAGTGCTATTTTAGATTTTACCTACCATTCCCCTTAAGCCACGTAAGCAAGAACTACTTTTTACGTATTCATTTCTATTATCAAATATCGCCTATAGTACAACATGATTAACACAGTATACGAAAGTGTACAGAGAACAAGAATTTTGTTATTTTTTTAGGCTGAGGGTGTACATGTTCCAGCTGATCGATTGGTACGCTGGAACTTGGAGTATTTTACTTATTGCTGTCACAGAGGCCATCGTTTTTGCCTGGGTGTACGGTTCGTATATTTTCGTTGTGAACAAAACATGTTCATCCACTTTAAAAATAATTAAATTTATCAAAACTAGTGATCATTTACATTTTTACAGAAATATGCCAATGAAACTGCACATATCCACATTACTAGCGAAAGAATTGAGCTCTGTGGGAATTTATGAGACCAACTTGTAGTTTATGTTTTCAAGAACAGTTTTTTCAAATTGTATGTTTTGCAATCAAATTTTTTCTTAAATATACTTATTTAAGATTTCATGAACAAAATAATGTTTATATATCAATATATACATTTCATACAAACGGCAGACCAAACGATATTCCTCATCCTTACAAAACTCGTTTAGGGTCACGGAATCAGTTGGTACATGTAGCTAATATCAGTCATATTTATACTTTCAAACATAATTGAATGTTTAGTATTACGCTTACCAAGCTAAACCTTTCCTTAATTGTGATCGTTACCTACCAGATAGATAACCAGGTGTACCGTATACTGATAAATGTATACTGATTGCTGGATTACCTCCCTTTGACCATTGTATTTTATATCATCAACGCACATTTGTGTTATAGTCTTTAGGTTGAAATATGTTGTGTGATCATGGGCTGGGATGTGAATAAGACCTCTGAAACGAGAGCAAGAATTGAAGTTTTTGTAAATTTTGAAGTCACCTTATTTTTGAAAAACCTCCATTAATTCAGTGTAACTGTGTATACATTAGTGTAATTGTAATTTCATCAGCGTAATTTTGTAATTGTTTTAACAATATTTTAAAATTAGTTTCTTTAATTGTTACTGCGTCCTCTGTTATTACTATTTGCGTCCCTACTGAAACCTTCAGAAGAATGGGGACCTGCAGAGGCAAAGGTCAACCCCGCCTTTTAAAAATTCAGAACGAAACTACGAAAGATCCTTCAAGAAAATTGGCCATGTTTAATTTGACGGGACTTGAGATATTTGACAAGCTCTCTAGAGACCTTGAAGGCGACAGTACCGAGATGGACGCCATCGACAGAGACACTCACGTGTGATGTCATGCATGTACTTATGGATATACCACATATAAACTGTATATAGTATACCGACATAATGTAGATCACTTTGTTTTCGCAGTAAATTCAATACCGGGGTAAATTCATTACCGGGGTAAATTCATTCTCGCCTTACTTACAATAAAGACATTGGATGCATCAATAAATAACCACACGAACATAGAGGGATTTAAAATTAAAAAACGCAGGTATATAAAACCGCTATACCGTATGAACACTTTCTAAAAATATGTATGCTTTGATTAATTGTATTTGTTTCAAAAATAAATACAAAAAATAAATATGTTTTGAAACATCTTGTTTTATATTTTGATTTCTTGCTATTTGATGCCTATTAGTTATGTTTTAAAATTGTTTGAATGTCCGGATGGATACATTTTATTTCTCTAATCAGGAACAACATATTACAATCCTCTGAATGTATTGACCTTCACTAAACAACAAAATATGACAAATGGAAATGTTTTATTACGATGCCACAGGACAATGTTTACCTAAACATTCTTTGATTTGATTTTTTAGGATATTCATCGGTGTATGAAACAAAACATGAATGTGCAAACTGCATACCCTTTGATAAAAAAAGAACAGGGTTTCACGGAAATTGTTCAAAAATGGGTGGGAAAGGTGAGTTTACCTTTCACATATTATGAAGGAAATAAGATCATGAGAATTATTTTTATTTATTAAAAAACTGAGTAAAGATAAAATAAACAGCTGGATAAACAACCATGTTGTGTGTAAGTTAGAGTAAAAATGCACCAGGAAAAGTCCCAAAGTCCAGGGCAAGATTACCTATGTTAATGTTGATATTAGTCAATTAAAATTATAAAATACATTCCGAGGGGATAAGTAAATTACGGTCATTGGTAAGTTTTGACAGAAAACATTACATTGCATTGGTACCAGGTTTTTTTTAATCATTTTAAAATTAACCAACATGGAAGCAAATTTATTTATTTTGAAGGATGGTATACAATTATGCTTTCAAGTTTTCGAAAATGTCCACCAATAAGTGAAATAAATAGAACAATTGAGAAACTTTAATATTTTACTAAAAAGGTTTCGCTACAAGGATACTTCAATTTATTGAACCATTCGATAAGAATTCCGTTTATATATGTGCTGGGGCAGTGGTAAGGTCGAGAACGACACGACATGCAGCCTGCTGACCACCTGGTCCAAAGACGTGAGAGTTGTCCGGACAGCGGCATATCTGTTGGCCGTCGTTATATTCCTTTCTAGTTGGGATATTTGTGTTTCCATGGTAACAGTTAGGACCTGACATAAGGAAATAAAATACTAGACAAACCACATACAACAGCAATGCTATCACTTTATAACGTTTTATAAGTAATACTGTATAACTGGTACTATTTGCGGGGAATTTAATCTCGCTGTATTCGCATATATAATATATAAAATATTAATACTATGGAATGCAATCTCCGTGAATATATTTATACATTTGTATATACAAATGTACAAAGAATAATACCCATTTAATTCCGAATAATGGAAACAAAACAACAATTTAATATTGTATTTTAAACTATTTTCACGAAACAATTATAAAATAAATCTTATTACCCTATTACGACTGTACCATCGGGAGCGCGGTATTTTTGCCTGACCATGTTGCACGAAAACGAAACAAGTCCTGAACATGACAATTGTGAAATTGAATAACTATACAGTTTATGCGAAATTCGTTGAATTACAAAAGAGACACTTTCACAGATTTTTGTACATATATTGATGCAACAATGATTTCAGAGTAACGTCACTTAAATTATCAATTTTGTGACCTCATCATCTGTTGATATAGCAAGCAAAACCGTGCTAAGTTGTATGACCAAATTGGATATAGTTATCATATTACAGTGGAAGCAAACATTGCAAATTCTAGAAAAAAATTCACCGTTTAATTTTCCCTTACATGACCTTATAAGGGAAATGTCAGATGACAAAATGTTTCCTCTAGTTTCTGTCTGCGGATACGACGATGGATATGCATATCAACGAATAACTAAATATGTTACTCACCATTAGAGCATACAGGACAGCATACATCAGGTTTGTGAACAGCATCCACGCAGGGGCTAAAAAAGCAATCGGCGATGGCGCAGCTTATTAGCCCGAAATGACCTTGGCAGTCTTCACAGGCTGAGTGTCGAAATGGTTCCATCCCATTATGCATACATCCGTAAGGACGACATTCAGCCACACTCCCTCTAAGAGTACAGCGACAAATTATGCTACTAACAACATGGTCTTTTCCACAAGAAATATTTCCAACAAGGCAGTTAGGTCCTAAAGAAAGGAAAGGAAACAATTTGTTTCATTGAGATAGCATGAAGAAGATATCTAGAAACCGTAATTCGAAACAAATCGATAGAACTAGGGCGATGTATGCACAGATGAAAGATTTGGACGGAACTCCTTTAAACTGTAAAAAGGATAGGAAGACCAGATGTTCATGAAGGATAAGCGTATTCTGCTTGAACTTTGAGTACCGTCATTGAAATCTAGGCCATAAGTTTTGTTATAGGTATACATTTGTATACATGAGCTTCCTAATCTAAAAATAACAATATATTGTTTATCGGGAATGCTGTGACAAATAGGGTGTTGTCAAATCCTTGACGAATATATTTTGTATTTCAACACATGGGATAAAATACTTTATGTAGCATACAGCGTATTCATTCTTTTTCAATATTTCCGGACCTGATATTTGGTTTGCACTTCACCTGTTCGTGCATGACTCTCCCGAGGCTTATCTCATTTATTCTTTTTATTCTATAACAAGCAATCGCCGAATATTGTACGTGCGTACCTCTGTGGTTGGGTGAGTTACTAACACTGGAGTCTAATCGTGTGCCCTACTTTATACAGAGTGGTCGTATGTTGTTCATTTTTATTTCAAAGTATGTCAGATGAACCGGAATATTTACTTCTAGCAATTACTTACCTTATTTCTTTTATAATGACATTCTAGACAACTGAAGATGCAGCTGATATAATTCTAAAAATACACGTCTTGATGCTACATAGTTAAAATCTTATAACATATATAACACTTAAATGGACCTAGCTGAGAATGATTTACACATTTTATGTTTTGGCGTTAATTTACTGTTAGGTCGCGAAATTTCACAGGTATAGAGGTTAACAAATTTGTATTAGGATTTTTTCCTTGAAATTTTAGTTTTCCAGTGAACAGCAGTGAGAAAATAGAAATATATTCATAGAGATACCGACTAAATCATACAATGGTCATTGGACGATGACTTCAGTCTAGTCGACAACAGCAAAGCTGCCTGAGAATACGACACTATCAGCAAATGTCTACATGAAAGACACAAATACGGTCTGAATCGCTTACAGTACATACTGTATCTTTATTGCGAATTTGATACAGAAAGTTTTGAACGCCTTTTGTATACTTTTATACAACACATGCCATTTATCAGCGTTACATTTCGGAATACGTGGTCAAAGCTATTGTGTTTTTTACAAGTATTTATTGTTTCCATCGTATTATATTATTATCTATAGTCTGTGACTGACATCATTTTCTTTTCTTTTATGATACCATAATAGATAAAATTACATGAGTATTTAAAAGGATCGAACCGATTATTTTCATAAAGTATTAAGCCTTTTAGTGATTCATACTAAATACAGATGTAACCCATTCCGTTCATCCTTAAATAAGTATCAAAAATCACCGTTCAATGCGTATATTGACTTTCTAAATGTATAGTTTTTATTTATCAAACATAAATGTTCCCTTGTGTTTGCGTTAGGTAATTAAGTATGTCGTCAGTTAAAGTGGTATTTCTGGAACGAAATCTAAATGTTTGCATCTTACGATGGTCTCACTTTATGCGAGGCGGAAAGGGAAGCTTCAAAACGACACTGCATTTTGTCTGGCATTGTTAAGGTTATGGCTTAATGTCGACCCGCGGCGCGTGGTAACCTTGGGGACGTGTCATATATCCTCGTCTTGCGCGATACCAAATTCCGTGGGTTGACATTTAGCATTTACGCAGTGTGTTCATGTACATTATGTAGGTCTTTGTAGTAGAAATGTAAATATACGTAAGAAATAAAAATTGGAAATTGGATTAATTAATGAATAAAACGATAATTATAAAGAACCATAAAACATGTATAGGTACTGCAATCGTTACTATACATCTTCAACAAATCGTTAACAAAGCGAAAACATAATAAGTTTGATTACCAGGTAAAAACATCTTCAGAGAGGTTCTTCTCTTTCTTTAACGGCAAGTAATATGTATGAATATTAAAACACTTTGGACATTTGGTATAATTTATAATTACCATGTAGTAATATATCCGTTTTGTAAATATTCAATATCAGAAAATGGATTATTGTGTATGACGTCACCTAGTAATATACTTCCATAGACTTGTTTCTCAATTGAAACACACATGTCAAGTTGAAAGTCCTTTATCAAAACACATAGGAAACACGTACTTATTTAGGAAGTTTAGTCATTCGGAATGGTTATTTAAACATGAACATGAATCATATCATTATAATGATGTATAAGGTCGGGTTGTTTTTATGTGTTCGCTTGGGCCAGTTAGGCCGTAATTTTACCAGATCATACGCCACCAATTAGGTAATAATTGACAATCACTAGATTTACAGTAGCTATCCAAATATCAATAACACTGATCTTTCGGAATTTGTGAAGAGTTTAAAACATATAGTTGAGGAACAGAACTGGGTTATGTTAATTGCACGTCAATTTCGTTCACTTTATTGCATTAGGGATCCCTGTACCACTGTCATGAACGGTAACTACGCATTGGAAAACGGTTTTGTTCTAACTATAGTTTTACAAATACTTTCTTAAAAGAAAAACATTACTTGCGGGATTTTGTTATGAAAATAATAAAGGTATTAAGATAAATAAAAGTTTTAAACAAAATCAAAAACAGTGTCCTTAATGTTATAAAATCACATGGGGATAGACTGACTGAGCTATCTAGTCAGCCCAAGTGCCATTTCTCAACTGTGCTACAGTGATATCCTAATCAAAATTATGGAGAAGCTGTTGTATATACAAAAAGCAGAATACAGTAGGTCAGAGATCTCTAAGTATCACACCCAAAGGGAAATATCAGTATTCTTAAAAAAATGAAAATGTCATTCAGATATTTTGAATGACATGAACATGCACTTTTCAAATTTTCTTTCGAGAAGAAAAGTGCTTTAGTGTCAACTCTCTATAAAAAACATCCCAAATGACAAAGTTTTTTGGTGAACCCGTTCAATTAAATTTATCTATGGGTACTGCTAAATGTTTCACTGAATGGTAACATGTTTATAATTTGTTCAAAAATGGAAAGTGAAAAATATTGGTTATGAATTATTTCGATTTCTGTGACCTGAGTAACCTCTAATGATTTAAAAGACGTGATTATCCCTTAACTCAATTTATCCTCTCAATTCAGATTTTAATTCTTAACTTCAATGGTATTTCGAAACCCACACGTAATTACTATGAAATGAATGTCCAACCTCAGATGTAATCTTTAAACTCAGATATATTCTCTAAACTCTGGCGTTATCTCTCAACCAACTCAGGTGTTATTCCATACTCAGATATAATCAGTAAATACAGATGTTATCCCTCAAGTAAGATATCATCTCAGAAGTAATTTCTTAACTTAGAAATATATAGAGAAGTTATTAATCCCTTTACTCGTTGTAATCTCCTAATTCGGGTTTCTCTTAACTTGGATGTTTATTTTAACTTAATGCTATCTCTCAACTAACTGGTACTTTCTAAACTAAGAAGAAATCTGTAGGCCCAGATGTTACCTCTATATATTCATGTTGTTTCTACACTTATAATAGCATCATTAATTAATTTGTGAAATGTATTTAATGATCGTGAATTATTAATTGATGTTATTTCCTTTGTAGTGTTAATTTGTGAAACCCTTAAACAGTGAACGACCGATCAATGATGTATAGTTCAGTTTGTTAATTGGTGGGTTTGTTAATTGGTGAGTTTGTTTGCTTTGAATACTCATTATGATTGTTTCTATTTTTTTAATACAAACCTCGTCAACCTGTCACGCTGTAGATTTTACAAGTAAAATAGTAATGACACGTTCAGTGACATCGGATTAGAAGGCCGGAAATTAATTGGTCCATGTTGGCACCTTGCGGTGACCTAGAAACCCCTTATGAATCTTACTAAAACCCTTGCTGGACGAGTAAGAGTTTAAACCATTCATAATTTCACACATATCATGTGACATGATTGTGTAGTTATTGTACATTTAAATGGAAACTATAATTATGAAACAGACTATAGCGACTCTGTAATGGTGCGCATTCATTTCCTTTAACCTGTTTACTCTGTTGTGATTGAGCCCCTTGTTAGACTACAATAGTCTGGTGTGTTTGCTCCAGGTGATATATTGGAAGCTTTGGACGAAAACTGTATTAGCCAGGATATAGAGACACACAATACTAGTTTGTTTGAATTAGGATTTTGTTGTACATTCAAATAACATATAGGAACTGCTACAGTGTTACATACATCAGTGATGAAGATATCTATGCCGAGAATATGGAAAATGAGACCAAGTATAAAATCAGTGTGTTTTGCTTGTTTTATTTGTCTGCTACTAGTCTTCTATATTACAACATCAATGCTAGGTAAGTATCATTTATCACATGACCCGGAGGTACATCATCATCATCAACATCATCATCATCATCTTTATCTTAATCATATAATTTACGGTTTTCGCAAAATCGTAGTTTTATTTTTTGGAGATGTTTCATCTAGGTTATGTGTACGTAGTTCAAGGAAAAACAAATAGTCCCGTGTACTACTATCGAAGGATTGTTTTAAGTAAGCTAAGGAATGTTGAGGCCAATGTGACTTCTATTGTGGCTACAATTGTGACTATTGTGACTACCATTGTGGCTACCATTGTGACCATTGTGACTGCCATTGTGACTACCATGAGACAATTGTGACTGCCATTGTGGCTACCATTGTGACCATTGTGACTGCCATTGTGACCATTGTGACTACCATTGTCACCATTGTGACTGCCATTGTGGCTACCATTGTGACAATTGTGACTGCCATTGTGGCTACCATTGTGACCATTGTGACTGCCATTGTGACTACCATTGTGACCATTGTGACTATTATTGTGACCATTGTGACTACTATTGTGACCATTTTGACCATTGTGACAACCATTGTGACCATTCAGACTACTATTGTGACCATTGTGACTAATATTGTAACCATTGTGACTATTGTGACTATCATTGTGACTACCATTGTGACTACCATTAAGACTAACATAGCTATGCACAGTTGGTATTTCTTTTAAATTCGGTTTGGTAACTGTTCCTTCACAAAAATATTCTATTATAGGATTTGGTGAAAATTGTGAGTTAGTCGTATTTATCAGCACAATTTGGTCACTTTGCATAATCGGGTAAATTGTTCTGTTTTTAGCATAAAATTCATTGATTGAGCAAACAAGTTTTCCCTTTTAAACTCCTTCAACTCTTCCCATTACTTTCCATGTTGGTTAGTTGTTTACATACTCATGGTACTGTTATCGTTTTTTAGTTATTAACATTGTACTAACAATCACTATTAAAACATACACTCACAATAATAGTCTTGTGTAAAGTATACATAAGGGGACTGCATAAAACACCTTCTGGTTGTTTTCTGTTAGACAATATTGTTTTGTTTACTTTTGTACTTTGATTACAATGTAAAGGTATAAGATATTTTTTGAAAACAAAGGCATGAGACGTCAATAGCATATCCCGATTCCGCAGACAATAGAAGACACGAGTTCAATAGAACGCCTATGGTAAATAAAGCGGTAAAAGTATCGACAATATCCTATCAACAAATGTCCTTTACAAGTGATTACCTTCTTGTTTTGGAATGTGCCTTTGAAAAGCCACAAACATGTCACAGTGTTTTTGCTTGATTTGTTCGTTTGTTAAATTTCAAGTTCGTGTTCAAACGCATAGATTGCTTTCAGTCAAAGGATCAACAAGGATACACGCTCCAACGCCTATTTGATGTAACGCAAAAATACAAATATGCATTATTTTTAAGGGCGGTATTTCAAAAGTTATTTTAAGTAATGAAACGCGAAATTTTCCATGCAACTTAAAGTCTTCAAGATTTAATTAACGAAAAAATGTTTAATTATAGATGTTACACAAATTTACTTAAACGGGATTCTGTATAGCTAAATATGTAAATGATTTGATAAAAATAACAGTAAAAATACTAAATGTTATCATATCATTTACAATAGCTTGTATATGAGTGAAAACTGTTTTTCCGTTCAGATAAAGTGTCCCATTACGGATCGACGAACGGGAAGTAAACAAGCAAATTACTTCCTTTTCCTGAGATAACTTGTGTATACAGTCGAACCTCGTTATCTTAAGTGAGTTCCTTTGTTTGGCGTAAAGCTATGTAAAGTGTTTGGTCCAATATGAGGCTATATATGTCATTGATTTTTCTGACAGTCGACGTATTAAAACAGTCGATAAATAACAAAAACATAACTATATATAAAAACAACAACAATTTATTCATAATCATATTCATTAACTAATTAATGTTCCAATAAACATACATGCTTTCTGCGACCTCGTGCTATGCTGATAGAAATTGAAAGGCGGAAATGATAGTGCGCAAGTCTTTACACAAATCACTGTATTGGAACGTACACATTGGATTGCTCAGTTGATTTCGACATTCCGCAATGGGTATGAGTTAATCAGGAAACATATCCACATGTATAGACCCCAATGACACTTGACATCTCCTCAACACGACGTACTCAACAATACTTATCGTAGTGTTCCTATAATCTCTAAATTAATTATCAGTGCCATACAAGCTCATGTAAAAGCATAAACCGACGAACCAGTCCTAGGTTGTTATTTTTACTGTGGAGCTTATTTACGCCTGACCGCACACTGTGACCAGTACTGATTGTTGTTATTCAACATTGATGAAGTTTGTTTATTTATTTGACAAAGTGTTTTTACAGTCAAACACATTATAATGCCATAAGTTTAAACGAAGTAATTATGACCGAGCGTAAGCTGCTCAATGAGAACGATGTTTACCGTAGCACTGCGTCTAGTATGTTTCAAATAATTAATGAATAAATTTCGAGGTAGGCGATATTTTAATGTAGGATTTACGTTGTTGGGACCAATGTTTCACTTTGAAATACTTCGAGTTAAACGGGGTCTTCGAGTTATACGAGTTCGATCGAGATAACGAGGTTCGACTGTACTTGTGCTGAGGTCACCGTAATATTTACATGAAAGTAAGATTATATGAAAAATAGGTTTCTTAAATGACTTAGAGACTGTTTCCCAACAAGCAATAACAGTGAGGAATACATTTATTTCAGCTTAATTCCGAACCACCAATATTATTTGTCACTTATAATATTTGATTTAGGGTCTAATCGTATTACAAATATTTAAACCCCAAAACAAAATTATCACGCAGTTTGAGATTTTTGTGTAAATATAAATAAAAGGTATTTTAAATTTAAGTAAAAGGAAAATAAACTTTCCAACAATATAATCAAACAAGCACAAAATCATAACCTTAATGCTGATTTTTAAAATTGAAAAAAAATAGTGACGTGTTTTTACAATCGCACTACAACTAAACATTACGTATAAGGGCATATTTTTTAAAGATGTTAATAATTTCAGATTATGTCCATAAGTTTATTTTTGAGAAAAACTGACCGATAGAAATAATTAATAAAAAGGTATCTCGGTTATTTATCTTGTAAGTGTTCGGATGTGGCATCGACCGGCCACTGTCTAGTTGATTTTGCCTAGATACGAAACGAGGCCTTTTTTTGCGCTAAAGACATAAGTGCATATCGTGTATTTTCGTGGAAAACAATTAGTGAACTACCATTTTTTCTATTATACATAAACACTTAGCAAGTGGATGCCATACCCAAAAACTGTCTTAGGTGATAGTATGTGTATTTTGACCAAATTACCTCTGAAAATCGACATCACGGTATGTTGAGATACCTGTACAAATATGTACATAGCTAGCAAGTCTTAAGTCGATGATAGAAATATTGCACCATAGATTAATCGATTATGCAACCATGATCATTAAGGACGAACAATTTATTTAATTGAAATTAAAACAAATGTATCCTACAATGTCAACAAACCGGCACAAAAAAGCATACAGTATCTCAAAACAGGAAATAAATTTCAGGATGTGCTTCATTGTAGATCTCATTAAAATGTAACCTTAATCTTAAAAAAATAATTGCAATCTATAAGTACTCTTTATGAATGTACTCTTCCGAGGTTTCAATCACGTTCAAGTCACTTGCTTTTCTGAGTTAAAAGAATACATTTAAGCAATTTTACTTCCATAATTTAAACGAACATATTGTTTTTGTCGATTCTATAAACATTCATACAAACCTGATAACTCACTTAGAAGATATTGTATTAATGTGTCTTGCAAATGGTCAGAACCGAAAATTCACTTATAATCACATACAAAATGTGCTATGTCAAATTGGTATATTTGACCGATTATAGCACAAAACCGAGCACACCGACATTTAAATCTTTTTGCCTTCCAAAAATGCATATAAGAAAAAGGTCTAGTACAGGGTTTTGTTTACTTCTCAGAGGTGTACATCCTTAAAAATCACACTGAACAATCATTACACTCTAAGATAGTTACAGGCTTATTACCTTCCCAGATACGACTGTATTGCATATGTTGGTTAGTAAGTGCTCAGAATATTGTGACTCAGATACTTGCAAACAGATTGATAAATTTATATCAAAATCAGTTATAAAGGTGAAATAGCACAGTTGTTTCGCCAAACGTTCAAAATGATTCCCGTCTTCCATGCACGTAATGTGTCGTCCTAGAAACAATCACATCTCTATCTTATCACCTACCTGTTTTATACTTTGTTTAGTAGCTATCTGTTTGAAATCGGTTGCAACGAGATAAGGCTATAGATAACGCATATTTTCACACTAAATTAAATGTTATACTTCGTTCAGGTAACGTTAGCTAGTGTCTATTCTTTAGCAGTTGACAACGTAGAAGTACATTGATGATACGTTGAATACCAATTCGAATCCAATACCATACTAATGAAGCCCATTCCTGACGAGCCGTGTTAGACATCAACTCGTTACGAGGTTAAATGTGGTCGAGCTTACATAGTGCATAAGGTAGCGTCTTTTATCGAGTGTCCATGTATCTCTGCAATCTGCATGAGACACTCCGTAATAACGTGGACACATCCGACCTAACATGCTGCTAGTGACACCATCACACTGGAGACCTGACTGTTGTCTATGTAACACACAATTTGTTTTCGATAACACAACATTAGAAGTGTCTCTGAACGTGAAGTAAATGAAAACCTAATGATTTGTTTTATAAACACAATCATTTACAGAGAAGCAAATGCCATTAAATATTAATGTTATCATTAAAACAGGCATTTCCAAAGTATGTGATTGGTGGAATTAAAAGTATTGCTTAAATCAAAATATTTACTCATTAGGAAGATTACATTTAGTTTCAAACAAGAGTTGATAACATATTTTTCTTTAATCTTTCACAACACATCCTGTTTTATTGAGGTGAAGTATTATTATACATCATAAATATATCGGCGTATTGAGTGCTTGTTTTTGCTCGGGTTATTACGTTCACACGGCAACTAAGATCAATTTAACAGCAAGATTTAGTTTTTATATTAAGATATGCAGTGGGGGAAAAGCACAACGTCACGGAAAATAAAAATGAGTAGATTTCAGCATACATAAAGTCTACTGCATACCACCTACCCCGTGTATCTGTCAAAACTGGTCAGCAATTAAACATACATACAGGTACACGCATTTATCGGTTCATTAAGGATATTTAAGTAAGTGTAAAACCTGCTTGTGCAGTAATTTAAGTTTGTTCATTTCGCAAATATAAAATACCCTATCGATTCTAGGTAACGTTTTATTATACGTCATAAATATAGGACCGTATTGAGTGTTTGTTTTTGTTCGGGGTCCACACAGCAGCTAGCTAAGGTCAATTAAAGACTGGGTATCTAGGGAGACACTGACGTAACGATAGAGTAAATAAAGAAAAATAAATAAATATAAAGGTACATGTTGAAATAGGGTCAGCAGATCAATTGTTGTTCTCCTATTTCCTCTAGGCAGCAGACATATTAGACAGCTCCGGCTCTAGAGGGCCGATAGCGTCATTTACCTTATAACACCATCTATGTGCAGTGGGATAGAGCACGTCATTTCTGTACCCGATTTGGAATGATTCGGTGTAATGACATTACTATAAAAAGGGCGTATTATCTTTTTGCGTTTGAGTTTCCCAAGCTATATTTCTCCCGTTCAAAAAGCAGTCATAATTTCCAACCTTTCGTTCTTAAACGGGGTTATCTCTCACCTCTTATTTCCAGTTATATTTTCTTTGTCCTTTACTGTAGTGTTAATATGAAATTTTCGGGTGGCGCAATGGATAGCGCACCTGCCTTTCATCAAAGCGGCCGAACCAACACGATTAATATAAGTTTTAAAAAAATTGCAACTGTTGTAACATAAATAAAGTTTATATTTAAATACTTGTTCATATAACACAGCAAACGAAATTGTAATGGGTGACATTTCTGTGATTAGTGCGTACTCTGTCACCTTCATCAATTAAGTCTGTCTAAGACAGAGTACAATCGTACTAGTTATCGAAACGTCTAACGTTAACCTTTCACTAGTTGTGCTTTAGAAACCTATAAACAATCTATACTTACCGACGTGGGAGACATGTTTAGAAAGATTTACTTTTGTGTTCTGATTGCCTTGTTTTGGGAGGCATGCTTATTTGTTCATCTTTTGCGTGCCGTCTTCCCCACTGGCTTTATGTATGATAAAATCAATCCTAAAAGAAAATAGTAAAGCTGAACTAAAGGTTTAAATGCATCAGCATCTTAAAGTAACTGAGTTGACAGTGTTTAAATCCGGCCCATACTTCTCTAGAACAATATTGATAGAGACTCGAATTTAAAAAGAAATGGCGATGAGCAAATTGTCGAAATTATTCATCAAAGAGAAACAACGTAACGTTTCCAATCCGAAACGCCGTGGGATCCTACAAACTGGTTGGATTGAACAGAGTGTCAGAGTATACAAGTTTGATGAACACAAAAAAATGCGATAAGAAATGTCGTAACTGTTGGGTGTCAGTGTTGACCGAATGTCAGAATATTCAGGGGTTAGGCCAGACACATTTCATTGCGTATTCCTATTCATGTGCAGGTACCTGTGATATGTATGTAACTTATTGCATCCACATCAGTGCTGATGTAAACAGCCACTCTATTCAAATTATTTCCTATCTTTTAACAAGTACCTGTACTAAATAATTATCATTTTATTTGCAGACTGTCCAAGTATGGCTTTAAGACAAATGTTCAAAAAGAGGGATGACCTAGAAAATAGCTATTTATATAACCAACAAACATTAATCGGCAGACAGAAAGAGAGAATTATTGACGATAATGATAAAGTAGTATTAATGTTAGAATCAAGAAAGATGTCTAGTACAACAAAGAATAGTGCAGCCAGAAAACTGTTACGGGACGATGTAAGCCGGAAACAGACAACAATAGCGCCTGAAGCAGGTTAGTAGCCACATATGCGTAAAGATTAAACAAACAGGTGTTTCTAACTGAAAATAGTTCCCCTTTTTAGTTCCCACCTGCCGTTACTTGCTTTACAAATGATCATAATGTTCTTATTAAGCAATTCCAAGAAATGCTTTATACCAAATTCGGTTAATATCCGTTCTATCGTTCGTCTGGGGTTATCTGTTAAGTTAAAGTTGACAGACAATTAACTGTTGCTTTTGAAATAACAGCACATTATGTTTAGGTTTATATTTTTTTCCCATATCTTTTTACGCTATGATCTAGATGCCAGATGTTCAATCATGTTTATTTCTAATTATTATACAATGTATCATGCTGTGTAACTCGGGCCTTTATTGTTGAATCAAGCAATAATAATTACATACATTGTATCATTTTACATGTGTACTATTATTTCATCTGCAGGACCAATACCTATCCTGTTGGTAACATACATGCGCAGTGGATCATCTTTCGTAGGGGATCTGCTCAAGGCTTACCCCAAGACATTCTACGCATTTGAGCCCCTGCATATATTACAGGTCGACGTGAGGAAACAAAGACCTATACGATACTTCGACGGGACGATGAGGTACCTGATTTAAAAAATCATTTATTTGAATATAATCAATTCATGCATTCGTGTGTGCTTTTCAAATATTACATCAAAATTCGAATTGGGGCCAAATACCGCTCATGTAATTTGGTAGGAATAATACATACTAAGCTTTCGAGAACGCCAGTTTCCGTTGCCAAGCAAATAGTGCTCTTTGCTTGCCAAATGAAACAGACTTTTCGAAAGCTCGCAATAAGTTTTCAGTTACTGTTTATTCAAAAATAAACCTAACATTTAGTTACTCTGGAAGTTTCGGCAACAGTTGCATTTCATAATTAGGTACCATGCATCTTTAATTGTATTTTGTATTAATCTATAATCTATCACGTCTTTATCATTTCAGAAGTAGGAACAATTTCCTAGAACTATCAGTTGATACGATAAGAGACCTGTCCATGTGTAGGATGGAACAACTACCACTGTCATTTTACAGTGATGGATTCTTTACTGCCTGCACGGATTCCTCGAAATTCCACATATGCATGAACGGAAGTAAAATAGAAAATGATCTAGAAAGTGGAAGGAAATGTTCACGTATTCTTTCGAAAGCATGTCAGAGATCGGAATATTTTGTTACAAAAATAATACGTATGCCTCTTTATGCTTTGGAACCTCTCCTTGAGAAAATTCCAAGATTAAGAATTATTCATCTACTAAGAGATACAAGAGCGACAGTCTCCTCACAAGTCAACGCTGTTCGATATGCTATGGGCAACCTCCAGCCTTCAGTTTTGAAATTTTGCAACCGTGTGTATGATGATATCGTGACCAGGGAGGCTCTGGAAAGGAGATATCCAGGTCGACTGATGACAATTGAATATGAGGATATAATTAAAGAGCCTATTGATTCCACGAAAAAACTTTACCAATTTTCTGGTATGAACTTAACCCGACAAGTACAGAAGAATATTCTACGATTGTTTTCTAAAACCAGAAAAGGTGTCAACTTCACTGTGATATCTTCAATATGGCGGACAAATCCTAAAATGTCCGTAATTAAAACAGTGGATAATAATTGTCAACAGCTGTACACAAGATATGGTTTTAGAGTTTTGAATGAACAAGATTTAAAAAACGTTTCAGTATCTTTGAAACTGAAATCAGCACCAGCTTTTGATGATTTTAGAAATGAATAATATTAAAACGGAAGTCTATTTGAATATTTTCTTCAGATGTTATATTGCGTATTCCTCATAGATGTCATGATAATTTTCAACTCAAATATGAATATTGAGCTTAGAAAATATGTCGTGCGGAAGGAAAAAATCTATCGAACTGTAGGTTAACTAAATCAACATCATAACTCCAAACATTAACAATAAGAATAACCACGATTATACTCTATTAATCAAATTACAACTATTCAAACTAGCGTCAGTGTGATTTCTGCTAAATTGATATGCCCTACCCCCAACCCCCATCCCTACAAACCCACAACCGAGTCAACTAGAGTGATTGATATAAATTGGAAAACAAATTGTTTCATAATTGATGTAAAGTAAACTTAAAATAAAATAGCAGCTTTATTTTTGTTATTTGCTTTAAAGAGTTATTTCTTTGGACAGAGTTGTTGACTTTACGTCTTCTCAGACGAGCAGGTATGGATCAGTCATATATCTGTATTAGAATCATGCCGTGTATCAAATACAGACTCTAATGCAAATTTTATTTCTTCATTCTCGATCCCTAGATAGCATAACAAACAAAAGTGGGTTGCAATGTATACAATTTTCTAATAAACATAATAGCCAGCATAATAATCACAACTAAAGATAAATATAGTATTGGTGGTAGATAGTGTACATTGTTAGATTTTATTGTTTTGTCGATAGTATATGTTGTTAAATTCATTTAAATGTTAAAATGTTACAAACAGCACTTTTCAATAGAGCCTTACTTAGTATTCTTATATGGAACGGAGTTGATACCAAGGTTACTGACAAAGGGAAATATGGTACTTTTATGATTTTATTGCAAATGTGACGTTTCTCCTTAAAAAATATATTTCAAGTATTACTATTTACAAATCCTTTGTCCTACAGAAACAACAAAGTATTCATCTTTTGGATTTCACATTTTACTGTGATAAATAATGTATAAGCAGGCGTGTTAATTGTAGCTTACATATTATTCTTCATTTGACAAATAATGCTGTGCAGGAACGCTTACCTTTTGAGAGCGCATTGCTATTGATTCTGTTGTTGTGGGGTTCTTCTGGTTAGGTGCTACCTTGGTTCTTGTTGTTTTCCGTCCATATCAACCTAGAGTTCATATGCTGTCCTTTTGTATTAACGATGTGAGGCGCAGTTTGTCTCCATTTATCAAGGTTTATTTGCCACAATACACCGGCATAGGTGTACATCATATCTATTTCATTTTGTGGTACAATACACAATCGCAGGCTCTGATAGACTATGTATTAATTAACAAAACATGATATTAAAATGAAGCGACATTTCATCATAACTGATTACTACACCATAAGTTAAGTTCGTGTTTTATGAAAATGTTAATGTGAAGTATCAAAACCAATCATCTCAGCAAGCTTATCTTTTAATCCATAGTACTCCCTTTCAGTTCTGTTTTTTCCACTAAAATGTAATATCCGGATATTTTCTATTACACGTGTCATTTCACCTTGATTAATTTTCCTGTTTGAAGTCAGATACAGGTAGCTTGTATTGATATTGCTTCGCTGAAATGACACTCTCTCTCTTGTGTTACGGATAGGTCTTGTAGAATGACATGATTGCATTACTCTCGTTTGATAAAAGGTAAATGAAACAATTGTTAATCCCCTCAAGAAGTTAATTGTTTCGTTGTGTGTATCGTTTTGCCATAAATATAATATATTAAGATTAACATAAAATCTGACACCGAATTTAGGTCAACAGTGCATACAAGTTGTGTAGATGTAAACAAAGCCAATCTTCAGTGTATCACAAAACACATCATACGGCATATTTCTTTTTACAAAAGAGTTTGTGTTTATAACAATTATTCGTCAGTCAGTGTAATTGATGCTATATCAATGTATGTGAACAGCCAATGCTAACCCTCCTCTCACCACTGCTTCCTAACAGTGTCAACATGTCACAGTTAATTCGGTATTCAAGAGCTTACTCCAAATAGCATGACTCCCATGATAGATGTCGCCTGATGACGGACAACCACACAACACAGGGTTTCCAAAAGATGCATGTTGATTTAGACTATGAACAAGACTCATGATCAACTTCATGATATCATTGAAAATACACTATCTATTTGTGGGAATGAAGGTTGATTATTTTGAGTATCCTCATTATTGTGCTTTGTTGTCACTACTCGATTTCCCGCTATGATGACGTGACATTAGTTGGATTGGAACTAGACTTATATGGTGGGTGTCGTCGATGAAGCATAAAGCGCTTAACCTTCTGGAACATATGGTCTTATTCTCCTTAATTTGACAATGGTGTCAATATAAATCTTTCATTTGTTCAAATTTTGCACTAGTTTTATCGATTCTTAGTTAAGATTTTTGAAGGTCAATTCGATAGTTTCTTTTCTTGTCCAACGGATAAACGGCAGATAAATACCGATTTTTACTCCCAACTTTACGAGTAATAAGGTAAGTGTGGTTGCTTGTTGTTGTTGTTGTTGTTTTTCTTGTTGTTAGTATTCAAACATTTCATTTGAGTAACATTATTACAAACAATCTACATTTTTTCTACTACATAACTACTATTTTAATTACATATTGACATAAAACATTTATTATTTATATTTGGATACCATGTATACAGTTAAATCTCGTTATAATGTCGCCATTTGTCCAAGGAACGTTTAGGGGGTTTAATGGGCATGACAATAAATTAAGGGAAACGTAGAATTCTTAAATAACATAAAAAAGGACTTCGAAATACGTTGGCTATTATCGAGTTTATACGAGGGTCCTTATATCGAGGTTATACTGTACTTGGTATAGTGTCTGAAACTACATTGAATCAATAAAGTTTGGCACATTATATCTGTCCTTTAGTGTTCATCGCCTACTGTTGCTATTTGTAGCATTATTTTTGTATTCTGAGTATTCCTGTTGTTAGGCATATATATCCTACGTTACTTTTAACTCCGAAATGATACCAGTCACTACATTATTTAGAAACACTTACTTATGTGTGGTAGTGAGGACACATTCTGTGTCAATATTATGAGAAACAGAAATGCAAAACTATTCCCATTATCCTGAATGTTATAGACTGTTTCTTAGAGCCTCACCTATGGGAACATCTACAAACCAACAACAACATCACCAGTTGTAATACGTATTAAGAAATACTGCATACCGGCATGCATACATAAAATACATTCTAAGATTGTTATTCTTGATCTAACTATAAGTATTTCATTGCAAAACTAAAGTAAATGTATATTCAGTGCAAGCGTTTTTTAGAGCAGAATAATCTCAACCGAATATATGCTTCTTGCGATGGTCTAAATCCATGCTAGAAGCATAAAAATAAACGGTTTTAACTCCTAGTGTTTACATAAGGCTTGTAGCAGAAATCTTAATATATGTATTTGCAGTCAGCAATATTGTCATGAGGTCGTATTTGTGTGGTTAGTCTCCTAACTTTTATCGGAGCTTGTGGCTATGTTTTCACATACATGTCATAACGTACTTTATTTAATTCAAACATCCGAAGTGTAAGATACGGTAAGTCAGTTAAGACATGAATGTTGGTTGGTTTTTGTTTATTTCTTCAATGTTTTGTTTAGAAATGGCGAAATCATAATTTGAAAAGATAGTTGTTTCCGTTTCTTTTCTCGAAGTGAAGTTATTTGATTCATAACCAACAAGCGGTATCATATCATAAAATGGAATTCAATATAAGGCTGCTTTTGGAGAAGTCTTTATTTGTCTTTCCTTTTTGTTCCCTTTGCCACCATATCTGATATTGTTTCCTTTTAACTCCCGCTATCCTATTGTTCTACAAAACAAAAAAAATAAACTTTGATTATTCTTGAAAATATAAAAACGTTTAGAACTCATATGACAGTAGTACTATGGCAATACTGACGAAGATATTGATTTTAAGTAAGTCTTTGATATAACAAGAAGTCGAAGAAGCAGAATCCAGGTCGTTATTCTGCACAAGATTTGAACTTGTATCACAAAATCGGTTCAGAAACATGTGACCAATAGGAAGAAACGTTACAGTACAATCCCCGATCATACGACAAGGAAGTTGTGTGAGAGTGTCGAGGGCTTTCTGCTGGTCTTCATCTAGTGGTTGATAGAATACTACATCGACGTATATCTCAACACATTGTTTCTTGTTCTTTGTCAAACCAGGGATGCTAACAAAATCACTCATCCTGTAGAGTAGCTCTGAGGATAGAATATTTCTATAAAAAGTCTTATGATTGAAAACAGCTTTGTCAAGACCGCCAACAGTCAATAGCGGATAGACAAATCTGTAGTTAACTACACAAACGTTTGGTTGAAACAGTCTTCTACAGTACCCATCCACCTTCATATTTCCAAAACCACAATCTTTCCATTTTGGCATTCCAGTTTCCTGACAACGACATAGATGAAATAAATTATAAATGAACATGTTACATAATTTCTTAGTGTAAATTAATGATGAGAAGAAATCGATCTTTATTGAAATAGGAAATACATCGTATTTAAAAGTACTAAGCACTAGTTACGTAAACATTTTATCGACCTTTAAGGTTATAATGACAGTGTACAACCTACAGGAATGTTGAGAACACAACAGGAGAAAATACATGTACAAGCATGAAAATGAGACATATCAGATAAACGATAAAGACAGAAACAAATAGGGAAAAACATATACTCAAGAAAGGAAGGGAAGACAACAAAATTACGTTCATAATTTTGCAACAGTGCTGAGACAAGGGTGTTTACAAGCGGTTGAAGAATCAAAAGCTAAGGTCATAAGACGAAGATATCCACACAGGGTGGGAAATTCCAAAGAAAAAGTCATATGACGACGTTGTTAACGAATGACGGTGAAATCAACTTTTAAGATATGATGACAATGTCCTCAAATGAGGAAACGTTCAACAACTATTATGGAAATGGCGCTTTTATGTTCGAACTTTTACTGGTACCTTGATCTCTTACTCAGGCATATTGCTCTTAGCATTACAGAGGAAACAGTGTATTCAGGTCATTAATCATTGTATACATCATCAATAAAAAAGGAAGTAACAAAGAAATACAATTAAAGAAACGACAAAGACATAGAAAATTTGCCTTTATAAAAAAAGAAGACAAGAAACAAATATAGTGAAAGACAGTATACCGAATGCAGACAATATAAAGAAAGGGCAGACATTGTAACGAATGTTTCTCTTCAGTAGTAGGCTATATTCCGAGTTAAAATATACTTCAGTAAACCTAATATAAATCTAAAAGTATATCAGTATCTAACAGTTTGTGTTAGAATTCTTCATGTTTGATACGTCACGTCTATACCGTTTGAAATATTAACTCTTTTTTTTTGTCAAAAATGTTCAACATCAGATATAGATATGAAGTATGCAATAAAAATCTGCAAGAAAGGGAAATTTGGCACAGAGGATTGTATTGTCTGAACTAAATTTTGTTATATGTTGCTTCATTTTGTAGCAACATGTTTGGTCCCGTATTGGCTACTGAAGAGACCGAACAAAATATAGGGTCAATATAGCATCACAAGGACAGGAAGGGTACACATAATAAAACAAGGTCAGGAATGGTACATATAACGTCACAATGACAGGAACAATAGGGTATATATAACATCACAAGGACAGAAACAAAAGGGTAAATATAACATCACAATGGCAGGAACAATAGGGTAAATATAACATCACCAGGACAGAAACATAAGGGTGAATATGACATCACATGGACAGGAACAATAGGGTACATATAACATCACAAGGACAGAAACAATAGGGTAAATATAACATCACAATGACAGGAACAATAGGGTAAATATAACATCACAATGACAGGAACAATAGGGTACATATAACATCACAAGGACAGAAACAATAGGGTAAATATAACATCACAATGCAGAACAATAGGGTAACTATAACATCACCAGGACAGAAACATAAGGGTGAATATGACATCACATGGACAGGAACAATAGTGTACATATGAAATCACATGGACAGGAAGAATACGGTACATATAACATCACAAGGACAGGAAGGGTAAACATAACATCACAAGGACAGAAATAATAGGGTTAATATAACATCCCAAGGACAGAAATAATATGGTTCATATGACATCACAAGGACAGGAACAATAGGGTACATATGACATCACAAGGACAGGAACAATAGGGTACATATGACATAACGAGGACAGGAACAATAGGGTACATATAACATCACAAGGACAGAAACAATAGGGTAAATATAACATCACAATGCAGAACAATAGGGTAACTATAACATCACCAGGACAGAAACATAAGGGTGAATGTGACATCACATGGACAGGAACAATAGTGTACATATGAAATCACATAGACAGGAAGAATACGGTACATATAACATCACAAGGACAGAAAGGGTAAATATAACATCACAAGGACAGAAATAATAGGGTACAAAAGACAACACCAGTACAAGAACAATAGGGTACATATAAAATCACAAGGACAGGAACAATAGGGTACATATGACATAACGAGGACAGGAACAATAGGGTACATATAACATCACAAGGACAGAAATGATAGGGTACATATGACATCACAAGGACAGGAACAATAGTGTATGTATGACATCACAAGGACAGGAACAATAGGGTACATATGACATCACAAGGACAGGAACAATAGGGAACATATGACATCACAAGGACAGGAACAATACGGTACATATAACATCACAAGGACAGGAAGGGTAAACATAACATCACAAGGACAGAAATAATAGGGTTAGTATAACATCACAAGGACAGAAATAATAAGGTTAATATAACATCACAAGGACAGAAATAATAGGGTTAATATAACATCACAAGGACAGAAATAATAAGGTTAATATAACATCACAAGGACAGAAATAATAGGGTTAGTATAACATCACAAGGACAGGAACAATAGGGTACATATGACATCACAAGGACAGGAAAAATAGGGTACAAAAGACAACACCAGTACAAGAACAATAGGGTACATATAAAATCACAAGGACAGGAACAATAGGGTACATATGACATCACCAGGACATGAACAATACGGTACATATAACATCACAAGGACAGAAATAATAGGGTACATATAACAACACAAGGACAGAAATAATATGGTACATATGACATCACAAGGACAGGAACAATAGGGTACATATGACATCACAAGGACAGAAACAATAAAGTAGACATGACAGCACAAGGACAGGAACAATAGGGTTCATATGACATCACAGGGACAGGAAGGGTACATATAACATCACAAGGACAGGAAGGATACATAAAACATCACAAGGACAGAAAGGGTACATATAAAATCACAAGGAAATGAAGGGTATACATAACATTACAAGGACAGGAAGGATACATATAACATCACAAGGAAATGAATGGGTACATATAACATCACAAGGAAATGAAAGGTATACATAATATCACAAGAACAGGAAGTGTACATATAACATCACAAGGACAGGAAGGGCACATATAACATCACAAGGACAGGAAGGGTACATACAACATCACAACGACATGAACAATAGGGTACATATAACATCACAAGAACAGGAAGGGTACATATAGCATCACAAGGACAGGGACAAAAGGGCAACACTGTTAACGGATGGTAACATGACAAACATAGAAAACAAATCCAGTTCAACACATGAAATGATTAACATTAAGTTAGCAAGTACAATGTACCTTAGTTTGTGGACACTTCAAATGGAATGCAGAATTCTGTGACTCGTCTGGAAATATCTCATGGAGAAAATTCTCCATAAGAGGGTAATCTTGCCAACACGGACAGGCACGCAGAACATCAGTGTCACCGTCAAATACATATATGGCACATTGTTGTTCGTGTATGGTCGATACAATTGAATCGGTGAGTGTCCTGTTGAGTAGTAGAAATTTGTGTATGCCAGTCTCCAAATTGCAATCAAAAACGTTAACTACAATAGGAACTGACTTATGATCTTGCTGGCCATGACAAATGGCGCAAAATTTGTTCCTAAAAGTAACGTGCAAACCTGTGTTATTGACGGAAGCAGTGACCGGTACAAAGTCGTCCAGAGACTTTTCGTGTGGACCCTCACACTTTCGACGAATTTGGAAGTCCTTCCAACTGTCAGGGCATTTAACAATAATCTTATGGTATGTGTTTATACGATTGTCACATCCGGAACTATGAGAATATTGCAAATATGTATTTGTGAACCAACTGTTTCTGGCATAACATATGTAATTGTTTTCATTTTTCAGATTTTTGGTGCTTATTTCACAGAATGTCATGTCCTGTTGTTGTTTGACATCGGGGAGGTAAACAAAATTACACGAACATGAAGCAGATGCATCCTTGATCCGTAACATTTCACTTTCATCCGGCCGAGCGAATAGCACTTTTGTGTAAATAACTGCACATTTGTTCCCGGAGTCAAGATGATATCCGTTATAGCAAACACTTGAATACTCAATAATCCAAAGGTGTAATAATTCAAATGAAGATAAAGTGTCAAGTAGTTTCAACACCTCAAACACCTGAGCTCTGAATAGGTCACCGTCTGTAAATGAAGCCATTGATAAATCAAATGAGGAAATAAATGTGAAGGTATCAAGACACCTACTGAAAGCTATCACCTGACGACAGGTGCCGTTCACCTCCACAAAGCCGAACTCACAGTCTTCCTTTGGTCCATTAAACGTCTCCTGAAATACAGAAGTAGTGTTACTGATTTAAACAATAATAATTGATACAGTATTCAGCTTGCACTACTAAATAACATGTTTACAATTGCCCTTGAATTAATTAATAACACATGGCTATATGTGGTATCCTTTCTTTTGGAAATTACCATTTAATTGTAAATCTGCTCCCCAAAAAAATGACATTTAATGACAAGATGAAAGCTTCGGTTATATCATATTTCAACAATTGAAACATTCTTAAATAAGTCATCATCTTAGCATATAAGCCTTGTGCAGGTGATTCACTGTACATGTATATGTCCATTTTTTGAACGACTTTTTCGCTATTCCCGTTTATTTTTAATAAATGTCAAAGTAATGAAAGTCCTGAATCACTTTTTACATCTGATCATAAAAATGGTTTGCATGGCGGTCAGTACCCAATGCAAATAATGATCAATTGATTGGAGTATGCTCAAAATCAACAGTTTCTATTTATATTTATTTACACGGAGTGTTACTGTACAGCCCTAATTATTTGTTTGGATTTTTTTAATACATCAATATCGATTCATATTTTTATCCTTCGTGAAATCGGTTTTGTTTATATATATCTTCAAGATGTGCTCTATAGTACGAATATTCGCTGTACTACATTTGTTTATCGCAAAAAACCCCACAATAAGTGCATAACACATTTTTGTTAATTATAATAATCATAAATCGTATTTTAGAATTTAAAAAGGAATGCATAAACGATATATTGCTGCTGCAGACATAACGCATGACCCATCAAATAAATATAAAATAATATCCTTACAGAATTTGTTACATATAAAAGGCACTCAGGCCCTACCAGTGACATATATGTAGTTTCTTCTACGATGAACTATGAAACTGCCCCCCCCCCTCCACACACACACACACACACACACACACACACACACACAAACACACACACCTTTAGAAATATAAAGAAAGAAAAGGAAAGAAAATGGTCACACCTACCGAGGTATGTGTACAGTTTGGTGTAAATATTGGTTCAAAATCAACATCCAAGTCGTAAACAATTTGAAACAGCACACTCTCAGTTTTGTGAACAAAAGGAGGTTGACACGTACAACGATTAGCGGCATTCTGCATGATATATGGAATGTATGTGTAACATAAAGCAAAATTAAGCCAGAACTGCTTTGACACAATCTCGATGGTATGCATATTTAAGAAATGTCCAAGACTAGTAATGAATTGTTCTGGACATGTTCGTTGGTCAAAGTACATGGGTGAATTTCGATACTCTAACTCTGTGTGACAAATAGCGCAGTACTGATTTCTGAATGTTATTTCAAAACCGAAACGTTTCACAGTCACTGGTATGAATTCTTCCGGCGTCGCTGGCGTAGGTTTCTCACAACGATTGCGTACTGCTTGGTTGGTCCAGTCATTTGGACACCTCGTAACGATCAAATGAGGTGACAGGATCTGTGGGTCACAATTAAAGTACTGCTGGAAATCCTCCGTCCGATGAGAACTAATGTTGCCAGAACCACAGCAGAGACTTGGTTGCGGGCAATGATCTGTACAGGAACAGCTACACTGATCAAAGAAGGGTTGCTGAAAACACGTATCAGTGGTATGGTTAAACAGAGCGGACTGCGAAAATCCACAGGTAAGACGCATGATAATATACAATGTCATATACTGTAGTTTTATCATTGTACTTCTTCCACGTTTAAACACTTGAGAAGTTCCAATAGTATGACTATTAGAAACAAATTTCTGCAGCTTTTATACCCATATAATATACTGTGAAATGGAAGTATAAAAATACTTTGATTTCCCTATGAAATATAATCTACAACAGTAGATTATATTCCATAGGGAAAGCAAAGTATTTTGTCGAAAGACACTTAAAAATTATGAAAGAAAACATAGAGATATAATGATAACGCAAAAATCTAATTTCCTCACGTGACAGCTTCAAGTATGCAATTTACGGGAAATTAGTCGCAATAAAATAACTATCCAGATGATTGGCTCACCTGATCAATGTCTGATACAAAATAGAGCGAGATTAATGAAAAACAGGTTCGTGTTTCAAACGGGAAATATAACTTTTACAGTAAATGCTGATATTGACACCAAAGCAAAAACAAATCAATGTAAAAATTATGTATACATTTTTCTGATGCAATCACAAGTAGATTTCAAATGCCATTGCATGTAATTACGTAACATATACATGTAGATCAGATAAAACAAATCCTTATCCTGACCCCTCTTCGTTACTACCAACATGCATAAGCAATAGTACATAAAGTACTGAGCCAGTAAGAAAAGAAACTGTGAGCGAGGCCACAAAGATATACTCTCGCTTCATCTGATCTAGGTATTCCTTGGTGCCCCCCCGAAATCAGTTAAAATATCTATTAACAGTGTTCCTTCATGTACATCATCAAACGGAGTAGTTCATTTGTGTTAAGTTTCGACGAAATTCAATGTCTGGTTTAGGGAGTGTTAGGCTTACAAGATTTTCAAGCTACAAGTACTGTACAAGGTTACAAAACAATATCCAAAAATTAAAACAGTAAGAGTTACGCGTATACAGTTCATGGATAGGCTGGCGGACAGGATGATTCCTATAGACCCCCTTCCCTAAAAGTATAACTTAAGTTAAGTCTGCTGTCAGAATAATATCAAGATTTTCGTCGTAATAACACTCAAATATGCAGGCAGTCAGAGAGACAAGTAGTATGTTCACTCAATACGCGCCTTATAATATGTGGATGTCAAAATAGGTCATAAAGATGACTCAACTGGTAACCCCAGCCACCCCACCCCTCGTCTCTGATCATAGATTCACCTTACCTCCTAATCCAAATGGAGTACACCCTTCACGTTCCGTTCGGGATGGGGGGGGGGGATATGCCTGCTGTATCCAACTGCATGACGGTAAAGGCGACTAATGTGCCCCCCTTCAGAATCGGGGGACACTAAAAAAATCACATTGATCTGCTGCCTCTATTGCAACATTTCGAATCCTTATATACTGTATCTCTCTACTCTCTAAATGCCTTTTGTTTCCGAGTGTCTTCCGTATCAATACCTCTCTTTTTGGCCTCATTATTAAGTCAAGTGATGAAGGCATGCCGGGAAATATCAAATTTCTATACGATGGTAATTGTTATTCCCTGCTTAACGTACAGTATTTTTGAAAATGGCAACAACCGGTTCATCCGGGCGGAATGCTGTGCTTGGGGCCTTCGGCATGGCATTTAAGTGAGGTAGCACTATATGTCGGCATCAGATCCGCGCATAAGTAGGAAATTACACAGCACACATGAAAGCATGCACGTCCTTAAATGACCTTAGCTGTTGATAGGACGTTTAACCTTGTACAACAAACCAAACATCTGGATTGTTTGTTCAGTGTTTAACAGCGAAGGTCATTTAAGGACGTGCTTCCTTGTGCGTTGTGTATGTGTTTTGCAGGCATGGAAACAGAGGAAAATCAAAGAATCCAAAGGTGTTTTTCATCTGGTCGTGGTGTGAGTATATTGGTCATCGTCACCTCTGATTTGTATATCTTCAGATCATTTTCTTGCTTTTTTGTGATAACTGTGTTCAGATTGTCTTTATGTTTTGACGATTTGTTGCATACTGAATCCTTTTATTTTATTGAGTTTTGTACGTTCACTTTGAGTGTTTCATTGGTTCCTGTTAATGCGTTTTCTTATCAATTTCGAGTTTTGTTTCTGCCTTAACATGTTGAAAGTATGGTTCAACATACTTTTAAATGGGTATACAACGGGGGAAAGCTTTGAAACTTCAACAGAAAGCGTTGGGGAAAACGACCGGAATATATGGAAATAACCCGCATTTACATTTCAACGTCGAAATTTGTTTCCGCTCTTGTAATTAGTTACTCTAATGATTCAAAATAATATATCTTTGTAAACGTACCTGCCAAAGGGAGCGCGCCTCTGGAATTTCGAGTGTGTTGTGTATGAGCTAAGACAGAAAGCATATATCAATAACTAAAACAAACAAATGTATTGTAAAGAATGAAACCGATTTTATTGTATAGCAGATAAAACCGAGATAAGTGTGACGTCATAGTCACAAGGAAACCATATAACTATCAAAGCGCAGAGTCATTCGGAGGCCAGCAAATGGGGAACATAAAAATATAAGTAATAGTACTAGGTTTTAGACAAAACGAAAATCCCAAACCTGTATCATTTCTCAGATTTATCCGAATATTTTTCAATGTCCTTCTTCAAATATTCTGACAAAAATATTTTAGAACAAAAGTCAAACCCGAAAGCTCATACTATGCATAAACATCTAAAATGACAATATCAAATAAATGACACATTTCGGCTATTCCATATATGAACTGAAGAATTATTGTTTTGTTTTTCATCATTGCAAAATCTTTTAGAATTCCTGATCGTTACTTTGGAAGAATAAAAAAAAATCAGAACATTATACAGCACGATATTGCGGACGGATGTGTGTAAAATAATAGCAAACATTGTATGTTTGTACAGTAAATAATGAATAGCACATACGTCAACAACAAACCTACGTATATATATATGTGTGTGAAAAACAATGGCTAATACAAATACATTATTACAATTTGTCAAAGCATATGTAGATTTTGAGAAAGCGAAAATAAGGCATCTTGATAGATGTATATAGATATAATATAAAAAATAAAAGTTAACAATCTTTGATTTCATACAACGGAATAAAATAATGATTTAATAAATATGTTTAACACAAGAACAAAGCGTTGTAGGTTATGTTGTATCAAGAGTAACTAGGTTGAAGTCATATGAATTCAAATTTTCAAAACTCGTGAAAAAAACAATCAATATTTGTTTGATAGCTTAGCTTATCTGCAAGTGATCCCTGCAAGCCTTTTCTCAAATCACGTTTGTTATTGATTGATGTCAATAACTATTTCAAAATCATCTCTACACTTTACCTCAACATATTTTCCAAAACTTATCACAACCGTCACTTGACTTAATGTAATCAGTTACTTCATAAAATATGTCGAGGAGTGAACTAGAATGTGAAAGTTATTAAATGTATTCACACATTTGTTTCAAGTTGGTTATATGTTCCAATCTGCTAATTCGTAAATACGAAATTGTTAAAGCAAATTTAGATTATCTTTAATGGTTTTTTAAGAGAATCATGATTGATGTATAGAGACAGTCCCATTTCAACAATAGTCTATGTGTAATGACTTCTGCTAACAGTCTGCGAAAAACTATGTGCATTGAATTTTTGAAGCGTGTCCATAAGGCATTTCAATTTAATTCCACACGTACAGGGATATCATAAATATACGCACGTGTTTTCCAAAATAAAAAATACATTTAAGAAATACGCCAAAGAGTGTGAAAATCTAATTCTGAGTATGTGAAATTGCAACGTAGATGAGAAAATTGAATTGTGTCTATTCCATACCTCTATATTCATTATTATTTACGCAATCGATGTCAATGTAGCGCAAAAACATCATATTCTACAAACAGGAATTATCTCGCATAAACTCGCGTTTTCGATTGTTGGTGAAATAATTGGTATTTTCAATGATAATCAACAGCATGAAAAAGCAATAATTTCAACAAAAGATAAAAACACTAAAACGAAGCGTTCGTCTTGTATCCACCTGAATCATCTACCGTACGCGTCTACACTTTTGAAAACTGTTTTTCAACAGATTACAAATAAAAAAGGCACTTAAGATTATTTGTATAACTCTACAAAGATTATTGTAGTCAATGTTTTCTACATAAGTAGTATGATATTGCCACTGAACACGTATCAGTCCGTTTCGTATAATATTGCATTTGTGTCAGACGCCCATACAAACAGCATGCACAGCCTATCAAAATAGTTCACACACTATATCGTCACTTTAACCTTTATATTTCACGTGATAGCCTTTTTTTTTATTCCTATCGGATTACTTATCCGATTTGTTTAGATTTTTCTAGCAAATGAGATTCCATAAAATAAAATACTGGAAATGAGAGACAAGATGTTTAATTATTACTTGCAGAAAAAGTCTGTTATTTGCCTTTAAATCATGTAACATTTATCCAATTTCAATTAAAAAAAGGTGATTTATCTTCAATATATATCAATTATAAAGTATACGTTCCACTACCAGATTGGTCAACGGGATTGAATACTTGAAGAAGTTTCAAAAGTATTGGTTTCTCTGGTTTGGAATTATTTTTTATGAAAACTGAGTATTTAACGAAGTTTTGCAGAAGGTCACGTGTGTCTTTACTGATTAACTAGAATACCACTAGAAGTGCAACACGTACAACACAGTACGGATAATACAATAATACATTTGGATCATGTACATTTTGTAGTATGAAAATACAATTGTAGACAAAAATCATGTTTAACAAGTTAAAAGTTTATTCAGCAGTGTGACCACAATGGAATATCTATCACAAATCATTAATAAATTTCAGCAGTTAATTTTAGAAATATGAATTCTTCACAGAAAATTCAAAATTTCCGTTATACTTATCACAGCAAGATAAAAACTGAAGTTCTGTTCTCAAATAAGTTATCCTTAGTGAAATACTGATGACAAAATATGTCACACAAAATGTCCTTGCACGCGCTAGTCGACTCTTCAGTACGTGTCTGTATATACGTGCGTGTCAGTATCATCTTAACTCGCCAATGTAACTTTTGATACATCTCGACGAAAAAAGGAAAATACTGAACATAATTGATTCTTGACAAATTAAAATTGAATTCCACTAACTGGAAAGATAACAAATGCTTTCCCGTTAACAACTTGGCACCGATTATGGAAAATGTATTTGAACTTTTAATATATTTGCGGGTAAAGCTTGACATTTACATAAGACTTTTTGAACTTTTCCTTAATGTTTAAAATGATGATTTACTCACCTAAAAATATGCAGCAAACATTCTTCAAATAATACTTACATGCTTTTACATTTATTTAAAAATACAATTTCCGAAATATGTAAATGTAAATGTTTATACTGATTTAGTGTTGACATGTTCTTTTTCTTTTTGAAATTTTCTTTTCAATACTAATATGGATATTTCTCATAGAAATTCATGTAGGGCAATGATAAAATTAATTGAAACCATAAAACCTTTGTATAGCGTAGATTACAGTATCATATCACTATACAATTATAATAATTCCATAAGGCAAAGAAAACAAAGATATGGTGAGGTATAGCATACCAAATTTCACCTTAATATGTGTCGGACAGATGTAAAAGACAGGTGCGAGATAGTGCAAAATTGAGCAAAAACTAAATAGAAAGCTATCAAACGGACGTATGTCGTAATACAAAACTATAACAATGATAAACTATTTTTATTTGAATAAGAAAATAAAAGAATAAATAAACGACTACATTTATATTCAAACCAAATACTTATACAACTATATTGGTCACATGATCATATTTTTTAACAATAAAACAGAACACAATTGAATACTCTGTAACATGATTGACTGCACCACAGACTAAGGATGTTAATAAGTGTACACAAAGCTCCAACACTGAACGGTATAAGCTAGCAAATAATTAGCGGTACATTATGCAAATGATGAACAAATGCATAAAAATCCAAGGTACACATAACAAATAAAGGATAACCATGATCTATACACCAATACAACATAAATTGTGTCATGAAAAAACTCTTTATATTGAAATAATGTGATTTATCGCATGTGTTGCGGAAATAACAATGAAAGATCTTTTTTAGTTTCTTCTGTTTTTCTGTAATGTAGAGAAAAATAAATTGTCCTGTTTGAGAGGGGCAAAAAAAGAAAAAAAAATGTTTTCTTTATTTTTATGACTTTAAAAATAAGATTTTTCATAAAATCTACGACATATATATGAAATGCTTTTAATTTTATGATCCGAAAAAAAATCGTTTTTATTTGATGATGTTAACAATTTTATTTCAATTTAAATCTAGTGAGACCGGTGTATACTCTACATTTCTAACAGATATCTAAACATAGCTATAGTTATGTATAATGACACCAGGGGGCGGGCTAGTCCAACGTCTGTTGCCTTTCTCCGACTGCGTCATCCGCCGCATTGCATCCGTACCTATGAACTGGCCGCCGGCACTCCGACTGAACCCCTTATACGGAACCTGTAGAAACAAGACAACGGTAATGAGAGAAGGCAGGTAAGTATTACATCATCTATTTAAAGGCATTAGAATAGTAACTAAATAATATATAAGTAATGTAATTACAGCTACCACTACTTCTAATTTTATGTATGATATGTTAAGAGTCAATCGTCGTCACATTTATTGGCAAATCATATGTTATGCTGAACTATTAACGCAAGTTAGGAATGAGTTTACCGAAGAAAGGCAAACAGGTTACTTTAACCATTATTCTTGATTAGAAAAAAGTACATGGTATTAGAAAATAAAAAGCTTTGAAATTTAATCTAAAATATCTATCAAAAAGGATAGAAGATATTAAACTCTGGAACTATTTTGTTATTAATGTTATCAAACAATGATTTAAATGAGTTAGGATGAGTAGGGGAATACAAAAATCAATATTTTGTGTTTCAATTTTTTTTCACAGCAAATTAGCGGAAAGACCACAAAGGGTGACAGCATCGTAAAAACCTGGTTTTAGACATAAAGATGGAAATTTAACTTTGTGTTAAGAAATTACCTAAAAACACCTATTTTCACATCAAAATATTACAAAGACCACAAAAAAAGTTACAACATCGTAGAAAATTGTAGAAGAAATAAAGTTGGAAAGTTAAATTTGAGTTTTTCAATTACCTATAATACCTACAGTCAACGGTGAAGACCATTTGGTAAACTATATGTTGTGTAAACATTAAGCGCTGTGCTGTACTACGTTAATATGTAACAAACGTGGTATAAGATATGTTATATTCAAATAAAAATAAAAATGGCATGTATTGTTGAACAACAGCTGATAATTGACCATTAATATACCTTCCTTCATTTCCATGTCTCTGATACAAGTTAAATTCAGATGTTACTTTTTGCTATATTGCTTTATTGCACTACATTTGTATTTTTTGTAATTTTTATTTAACCGTGATTTTAGATTCGCTTTAGTTTGTCATAAACTTTTCATGGGCGATTTTTATGAACTTTCTGTTTGCAAGAAGATTTCTAGTAATCGAGCGTTGGACATTATTTTCGTTTTACATGTACACGTGCTTAGTTTATCGATTATACCTTTTTAATGTTTTCGCGTTAACTTGAAAGTGCTAAATGATGATAAGTTTTTAGTTTTCAAATGTTGCTATTATACATATTACAGATTATCGCAGCAGTTCAATCAAGTAGTGAAGTTATTTTCGTATGGTAAGGGATGAGCCAAATATTACATTGCGGCACTTCAATCTCTAGTGGGAGTAAATGATGACAAGGGAAACACACCAACCAGAAATTAGTACAAAGAATTGTAAGGTAAGGAGATAGAAGGGAGGAGAGATAAACAAATTTCCCCATCACCTCAAGTTACACTGCTCCGAAGTGTTTAGGACGATTTACCCTGCAACATCATCAACACCAAAAGATTTGTTGCAGAGAAATTTCAAACACAATCTCCAGTTTTGGAAATATCTCATTCTTAATCAGTTAGTTTTTACAACAACATCGTTAGTAAAAGGTTATCAGGCTAATCCAAGACAGCAGCTTACTTTCAAAAAAACCCATTTAGAAACGATGCCATTTAAAAGACAGAGTATTACATTTCAATCATTCATGCTCTTTAATTTAAAGTACAGCATCTACATCATAGTAATGAATAGAAAACTATAATAATGGAAGCTTATTTAATAAAATATGGCAACATTATCGTCTCTACAAAGTGGAAATAATCATAATATTATATATCGTGATGATCAATAAAATCTAAATATGAGAGAAATAGACATTTTAATACTTAAACGAAAGACTTTTCAATTTACAGTCGAGGTTTATACACTGTTAATTTAATGTGAAACATTGGCAATATCTGATATATCGATCTATAATTTATAAACAATTTGGCAGAACTTCTATTTTGTGCATAAATGAAGTAAATATATTGCGAAACTATTACACACTATCATGTTTTACAATGCACAATTTTATTGACATGCCATTATGTATTTCACTGTAATCGAAAACACCGCAAAAATATCCCGTTAAACAATATTCTACAAAGCAATATATTACATATTGATCTTTAATAATAATGTTAATGTCTATGAGTGATAAGCAATAAGATATATAAGACTGAACAATACTACATTATCATCTAATATGTAAGTGTAATCACACGATTCACATACACAAATGTATCTGCAAAAAGTAAAAATGTAATGTTACATTTATATTGGGGAATCATGTACGATCAATTATACATATTGGATGTGCTTGTGAATTTCTTATTAGTTCACGTGCTTGATAAACATACTTTGATTTTTTTAATAATAATTCATTTTAAACTTTCTGATGAAATTCACCATTACTATCAACACGCATACAATGCCAGGTTGTTGTTTTTTTGTTTTTATATTTAAGGTAACGTTTTAATCCAATTTCCGAAGAGATTAAGAAACTTGACACAGAAAAATCGCCCCTTTCCGATTTTTTTGATTTTTTAAATAGGAGTTTTACAATGAGAAATAATTAAGAAATTTCTATATTCCTTAGAAGAAAAATAAAAACAAAAGTCAAAATTGATATTCAAATTGCCATTGTGTATCCCAGCGGTTGAGGAAACGGTCAATTTCTGATCTACTCGGTCTTGATGTTAAAATATTTTGAGATAAAAAGTGAGTTAACTGCTTACTAAATGTGAAACCTAATTTTTATTTTTATTTGAATTAAAAAACAAAAACATTCTATTTACAGTAAAAATCATATCAATCCAAAGACACTTACAAGATGAGTCACTACTCTACTACTGAGGCTGTGCTGCGACTGCATTAGTGAAATCTAAGATTAAATCTTAAATACAAATTCATAGGTTAACTGAATCAAACTGAACATATTAATAAGTGAT
The DNA here is from genome assembly GCF_002113885.1 of Mizuhopecten yessoensis. NCBI lineage: Eukaryota > Metazoa > Mollusca > Bivalvia > Pectinida > Pectinidae > Mizuhopecten > Mizuhopecten yessoensis. The sequence continues at coordinate 309,455 of NW_018405583.1, forward strand.
GATACTATCAGCTGTGACTTTACAAACATTCTTTTTGTCTGTAGAGCTGAATAACGCATATCTATCTACCAGTATAAGTAGTCTACATACGGATAACGTGAAACCCCGTTATATTCTTCATCTGGTATTTCAGACGAATTGATACGAAGTTGTTCAGACAAAACAAATAATAACTGTACATTATCATTTCTACGTATTTTTACAAATATACTTAGTAAGTGTATATAGATGTATCAATCAAATGTATGTTGATTGAAAATAAATATCTCTCAGATTATAATTCAAGGTGATTGGCATTAAAACGAACCATGATCGAAACTTTTAAATGATTTTGGAAATGAATGTATAAAGAAAAACACAACTTCACATTTTTTTCCAGAAACACAGAACTAACGTGGTTTCACTGCTGCCAAAGCTTCATCTATAAACGAACACGCAAAACCCTACGGTTTACGCGTCAAAAACTCTAAATTAACAAGAGTTAAGTGTTTACCCAATCTCAAATTTGTACCAATATCAGTAACCACTCTGAAATACACTGATATACAATACCTTCAACACAATAACTTACATTTTGTTTGCCTCTTGACTTTTTCTTGAAGATTAAATGAGTACATATTTTGATGTTACACACATCCACCCTAACATTTTACATATCAAACACTGTTACTTTGTCAGGTTGCTCAAAATCTGAAAAGGCTCTTTTGATAAAACCAATAGTTCTTGTTTTAACCGGTAATAATAATTAAAGTTTGATCATTTATCTGATGTCGTTATTGACTCCTTAAACATTTGAATATGGATGCTCTAATATCAATATTTATAAATTCATATATAATGTATGTGTATTACAGAGATGTATACATATACTGTAATCGATCGTATAAGCATCTGATCCCATATATGCGCCCTCTATCCCTTTTCTATTCCAAGCGCACATAGTGTATACTTTTTTTTGTTAAAACTTGAAATGCTCCGTTTTCTAGTGTTTCAAAATTTCTAAGCACAAAGAGTGTTTATTGGGTCAAATACAGCCAACTTTTTTCAGATTTTGGACAACAATATTCGAGAAGAGAACATAAATGTACGTAAAACCTTCCAATAACACAGCAACAACGGTCACACTATCATCCTGTAACATGCAGTGACCCAGCACAACTGTACACATACACTGTCACATGCAGACATTTCTCAGTGTTATCAACATTATAACTGTATCTAACTGGTTCTTTAGACAAACAGTTCCATTTCTTAACCGACATATTAGACCAATAAACGCTAAGCATGTTAAACACGTGATAACAAGTAGGCCACAGTGACCTAAAAACACATATCCTGCAACATGATTGATGCATTATTAATGTAGTAAGAACCATTGAATTTTGATGTCGCATTTTTTCAAACTGTCCAGATTTCCACTCTGAGAATATTGACTAAATGATACAAATTTTTTGATAACAATTGACCTTGAAAAATCAAAGTTAGATTTCACATTTAAAGATAATCCTAAATCTATCAAATTTGATATTTTTGAATGAAAAATAGATTCTTTTGTTTTTTGAAATATCAAACTTTAGATGAAAAATTAAGATTTTTTTGCTATGACTTCTAAAATGAATAGAATGTTTTTAATTTTAAAAGTTTAACTTTTAAGTAACACAGGACGTTTTGTACATCAAAATTTAAGGGTGTTGACTATGTGGAATTATTCAGCAGCTGCAGCCCAAAATGATGATAAAATGCCATGCAATCTACTGCCATGCATTGGCGGCCATTCCTGCCCATAACATTGGTATATACTGTGGAAAAGCCACAAACACCTATACCTCAGTGTAAGAGCGCTGAAACATGAAGCGAGGAGACAGAGGGGCCAGAGGTCGTCTCCGCAAGTATTTCTGTTAATAGGGTGTACATCATTTATTTTGTTTTATTTTCAAGAATATATAGTACATTTGAAGAACAATGAATCATGTTTGATCCTGTTAAAAATAATTTGAAGTTACCATTATGTATTTATGCATCTTCATTAAAAACGGGTAAAAATACAATTAAAAAAAATATGAAATTGAAAAAAATATTTATAAGATTTTGGAAAAGAACTAAATACAATTTTTGTTTGAAATTCAATTCTAATTTTTAGATTAATAAAGACATAGCAATTCTGTGCTTCGTTTAAATGAAAAAATGCTGGTCAAAATTATCTGTTTGATGTTGTATTCTCACGTTTATTAGAAAAAACAAGTTCACAGGGTCTAAATTCTAACTCCATTGCATTTTATTCTGAACTAATGATGGATCAGTGATTTTGCGAAATGATCCACAACACTGTTATAACATGGTACTGATAGATTTACAGACACACATGTTAAACATAACGTGAATACTTACGTTTATTTTGACACCCTTTTGAAGCTCAGCTGCAGTTGTTTTCTTTCCTTTGTTGATGTCGGTGGCTGGTGTAGGACTGTCGGCAGCGCCCTTTCTCCCCATGGGGCTCGGACTTCGTGATCGCCCTAATTGCATTAAATATGAAAATAATGAGTTTCATTTTTGTAATACAGGCATTTTGCATTATAAATTTTGATTTATAATACGTATAAATGCTGTGTTATATTAGCACTTACTGGCATTGATTCCCATAAATGTGAAAAGAAACCTTAACTGTAATTTATTTCCCATGACAAGCCATACACTGTCAAATTACGGTTAATCAGTTACATTTAAATGGTACATTTTGTTTTAAGAATATAAATGAATGGCACTATATTCCAACGAATTCTTTTTTATTCCTTTAACTTTGCTAAATAGAAATATTTTTTCGAAACTTTCTTAATAAAACGTTAATGTGAATTTAAAAGATCTTAACAAAGGACCATAGAAGCACAGATATGTGTATAAAAGCTGTGGAAAACAGTGATGACAATTCGTGTAATTTCCTGAATAATGTTAAACAGTTGTGTTGCGTGTCAAAGTACATGTAAGCAGACGATTTTGCATTCTGTTTGTGATACAATACTTGGCTATACAATACATACACACACCGTGAGTTTCAACTTATATGTAAATAGTTTGTATATAATCACACACTTGTAACACGTACAGTAAATCAGGTGTAAAACAAACACCCGTGGGACCTAAGAAATTTACAGTAAACTGTTTTACTGTCGTCTCTTTTCCAGCAAAATATTGACAATATCAAAAGGTCTGGAGCATTGTGAAGAGGGAAAGATACCAATTAAATATTACGAAAAGGAGGGACATTGGAATGCACAGGCCATTGCATGGCAATAAATGATTTTTATGAAAAATATTTCTTTTATCTTTCTTTTCAAAAAATTAGCGAAATTTTGAATTATTTAACTGATCATATTAGATGCAATAAATTAAAATTATACTACTTTTGTCACTAATAGTAAAGGGTTCCAAGTTCAAGTTACTTAATTAGTTTTATGCTTAATCAGTTCTAGCAGCAGAATTGTCAATCAGAGTTTATGTTTAATGGGATTCTCTACCATTTTTTTGAAGAAAAATCTTACTTCAAAATGGGAGTGAATATTACTAATTATGATATTAAGGTATACTAATATCAAATACCCCATAAACAAGTGATTACATAGATACAAAACAATATGTGAAACAATATGTGAAGCGCCAAACAAGTGGGTATCTCAGTAAATACATGTACATGAAATAATTCTGTGAACTGAGAATAAACGCAAAAACATATTTAAGTCTGTATTAATAATGAGTTCGTTTCTGTGTCATTTATATCTAAAATTTATCATAACACAAGACTTTAATAAGAATGAAATGCACTTAACACATCTATCAAAGATAAGTACCGACTGGGTTTTCGTTCTGGAAAAAGTAGTGAACAACTTCCCTTCACTACTTATCCTCTGAAAGGTTTTGCTGATCAATGATGTTTCTACTATTTTAAAGTACTCTATAAAACTGAACCTTAGTATCAACAAAACTTTTTTTTAATTAATCTCTCTTAAGGTTAGTACTTGTTACACATAATTCAGTAATGTATACGTACATTCAACAGATGTTTTAATATAAAAAAATATAGTCACCGAAAAATTGATTTCATCCGATGTTTAAATATATATAAAATAAAAACTGTTCACTTAAAATTCATTTTAAAAAGTGACAATGGAAATGAAATTGATACACAAGCGAAACATTAGTGCATCAAACTTATCATGGAGGAATGTTAATGACTGGGGGAGGTGTTCCAGATAAAACAAAATGCAGCCAACTTACGAGCCGCGCCTATAAAGGCCACAGCAGCCCCCACTTTTTGTACAGCAGATAAAATGGGAACATTTTCTGGTACATCCGGTGGACCTTAAAATACCATTATGATTTTTACTTTGCTGTCGTATTAAGGTATATTTGTGTATATTTATGTACAGTGAAATTTCAGTATTTGTTCCGTAAAATTGGGATTTTTTTTACATTAATCCCACAAAGAAAGTGTCTGGAATACTGTCCAAAACAACCCAATGTATGATGTTTGAAACAGTTCATCTACACACATTGAAAACATCTGTCGACTGCCAGTTTATAAAATAAAACTATCTCCATGACACCCAATGTTTACTTATTTCTCCACATGTTACTATACATAGGTTTAATTCTATTTCCATGCCTTAACAGTAAACTGAAACAGTTTCTGTCATTTTCATGAAAGTCCTTTAAACTGTGAAAGGAGGAAATATTTTTAAACAAAATACTACGGTAAGTTCATTTCTAACACACAAAGCACTAGACTATTAACTGAGAATCACACAGAACTAAAAGCAATCTGAAAAAAAAGTAAGCTTCAAACATGTCAGCAACCTAAATTAAAAATTGTAAAAGTCAGAGCTTTAGATGTAAGCAGTGTGTGTTAGAGCGCAGCAGAAATTGTGCTGCCTTGCCTCGTCTTCGGCCACCACGCCCACCGTTAGGCTGAGTTAGGCTGCCACGCCCACCATTAGTCTGGGTTAGGCCGCCACGCCCACCATTAGGCTGAGTTAGGCCGCCATGCCCACCGTTAGTCTGGGTTAGGCCGCCACGCCCACCGTTAGGCTGAGTTAGGCTGCCACGCCCACCATTACTCTGGGTTAGGCCGCCCCGACCTGTGTTAGTCTCATTAACCCAACTGTCAATGTTAGCACTTGATTTGTTTCTACCTGATGTCCATGACATACTGGCACTGAAAGCTCCGCCTGAGATCAAACGTCAAAGCATATCAACTTGGATTATAAAATAGATTGAAAAGCAGCAGCGAATACCCGGTAGATGAGAATATTTTGTTCTATTTATTTGTGGTTTTAGATTTTTCAGGAATAGCTAAATTCTGGCACTGCTGATAAAAGATGTATGTAAAAATAGCGTTTGTGATTTCAGATTATTTTGACGATAATTGAATGTAAAAATATTTTTCTGTATATATTAATTTAGTACAGTTGAAAATAGGTACTTGATTTCAATGCATCTTTTGATATTTTAAATGTGCACACAACATGTATGTGTGTGATACAATGACGAGGAAGACTTTGGAAGAAAAGGTACAAATCAATATCTGCCAAATGTGTATCTTATAATATTTTACGGAATTCCATTTCAAACCTAAGAAAATACATAAATAATTGAAAGAACTAAATGTTATATAAGGGGAGATAACTAGCTTGCAGCAAAGGAGCAACAGCATATCACTGCCCAGCAACCATGTTAGGGGTTCCAGCAAAACAGTGCTGTAGCTTAAATGTTTATACAAATGTGGACTTCATCCATCAAAATAGAAATATTGAAATTACAAAAAAGAAATTTGAAAATATATAATAGTTCAGTAGAAGTAACAGAAAAGAATTTTATTTTATTAAAAATTGTTAAACATTACAAATTTTACATAAAAGTGGTCTATTTATAGTAAGGAGAAATTATGTAAAATGTTAAGTTGTAAAAAGAACTTAAAAATGCAAAACAGAACAGGATATTTTAACATAAAATATCCAACATCCTCTATTTGAATGTTCTCTTCCAGCATCATAATTTTTCCATTTATGAACCATTTTTTTCAGAAATACCCACCTCCTATACGGATACATTCCTCTTTGTGACGCGCATTCCAGGCCTTCAGTTTGCATGCCTTACTGCAGTAATACACCTCTTTACACCTTGTACATGCAGACAAGCGCATGCCTACTGAGCGACCGCATTCGTAACAGTATTTGAAAATAGGCTTCCTGTAAAAAGAGAGAATGGAATATTAATGTGTTGTGGTTTACGACATTATCAGATATAGTAGAAGCCTATATTTGTTGATATTTATTTATTAATAAAATATTTATTTGTTTATACATATATGTTTAGAAATAAATTTAATAGTGTCCATGTGATCGGTACAATGAACATAAATGCACAAACTAGGAGACAGTGTAGCGCTAGCTGATGAATCGTTTGTTTTCTTATTTTTTACAATAGTCCCCCGAAATACCGTACCCGCTTTGTTCTATTGTCAACTCCACACATTGCCATGCTTTTGATAGAAACATTTTCCCTATTATATAAAACCCCGTTAATACTGCCATCTCCCGTATACTCAATCGGGAAAAAAATACATATTATAGAGCAATGAATTGACATTACTATGAAATATACAATACAACATCCCTGCCAACATAACACATGAACATTTCTACTTTCAGAGTGATTCTGATATTCAAAAGACTCTGGTAGGATACTGGCAACTAAAATCTTTCTCAGTCTGTATTATTTACATTAAATATCTGAAACTATACATTTATCAGAGATTTATTGCTATTGATATCAAAATATAATTTTAAAGTCTTCCGATGTTTCATCTTATTAGCAGGTTAACTCTGGGTTCAAAACTTACACTTGTAAGTATGCTAAATACAAGTTGACTAACCATTTGTAGGCTCAAATATTCCCCACTTGAAATATTATACAGGTTGCTATTTCCCAGTCTATAATATTCTAATACAATATTTTAAAATAGAATGTAACTACACTTTGCATTTTTGTTGACAGTTTATGATTTCATTCAACAGCTATATTTTGTACTTGCTTGCAAACTTTTGTGAGTAACTAAAAACCTTGAAGTTAGTTTCCAGCCAGTGTTACTTCTATGTATAGTTGAGTAATACACTCAACCATTATATACAAGTTTGTTTGTTAGTCATAACATTGCCAGGTTAATTCTTACAATTTCAAAATACTGAACACTTTTCTGGCATCAAATTTTCACTCTAAGAGCTAGCTCTATAAATATATAGAAATATGCAAAATCTATAATGAAGTTTTCTTTTATTCTCTTCTTGTTCACTTTTGAGAAGATGGCAAAAACCCTTCAATTCCTGAAAATTGTTTTTTCATAAACTTTGACATGCAACAGAAAAAGCACTTCTGGACATAGTGTTTAGTTAGCCTTTAACCATGTCACTAGGAATATAAAATCACTCATTAGATTATAACATTAATTCTTTTTAAATACATAAATTGTTCAAACACATATACATTTACACATTACAGTCATTTAACTTGTCTTGTTAACTAATTTTCTGGCAATTATTCAATGAAAATCAAACAAAATTTCACAAATCGTACTTAATTTTTTACTCTTGCCATATGTCTTCCAAACAAATATCAATAAATCCAATAACAAAAAATTGCACATGAAGAGGTCGAGTCCTCAATCCCTTGATTTACGACTTGTACCAGACATAAGGGGAAGGTTTAAGTTGTAAATAGAGCAAAACATTATCTAAATCAAAACATTCTTGAAACAGAAGTAGTAAAATAAGCTGTTGTTTTTTAAATTCGGTTGAAGACTCATTGACTTATCACCCGAAAAGATATGGTTAACAAGAAAAGTGTTATAGACAGTAAGGTAATTATTTAGCATGAACATCCACTTCAATCAATAACAGCACAGTCAATTTGACCAATGCAATATTTTTCCTGATTAGTATATCTTGGGATTCATCCTTGTAATCATCGGAGCAAATGCATGCATCTAATGTTGCTTTAAGTCAAATGTTTGTTAAAATGGTCAACCTTAAATTCAACAACAAACCATCAATGCTCAAATATCGTTGAAATACACATTTAAGGATTTTCTGAATTCTAATGGAAGAATTTATAATTTTAATGAAAGTGTCTATATAATGACAATGTAAAATTTTCAAACATATTATTTATCAATAAATTCTATAAAATAAAAGTGTAACCTTACAAAAGTTCTGCAAAATAATGAATTTTCAAGTATTTGTTTCTTCTCCTATCTCTATATTACAAATCCTTAACTTCGCTTATAAAATGCTTAAATCTGAACCTTTTGAATCGCAAACTAAACAAACTCAAATATAATTCATGTCAAATAGAGATGCTCTGGAATATAATTAAGTGCGGGTAGAGTGCAAAATAGGATTGAACATGTCACTTATAGATAGACCGCTGACACTGTTTGGCATGGTACTGATAATGGTGGTTGATGTTAGTTAAAACTTAAGGGTTTATTGGTAGATTAGATATTAGTGCTGGTCTAGCCCACACAGTTACAAAGACATGTAGAGGTACGTGCAGTGGACTCCAGTGATAGGAGCTCTGTAATGAGCTGGTAGACCCGTGCAAGTGGTGAATAAACTCTAGACTGGAACACAACAAAACATGGAATGCTACATCACTGCGTCAACTAAAGCTAATAATACAGGTCATATATCAGTTGTGCTTTCACTGATCATTAAAAAACTAAAAAGAAAGAAAAATACAAATTTATCAACAAAATTAGGTATCCAGGTTATTTTTACAAGATTTGAGGTTCAAATTTTTTATGAAAATAGTCTTTGATTTTACTCCCAAAGTTCAAAATTTTTCTCATGCTTTTTCTTTCTATCAGCTTCTTCAGTTGTCAGTATTTTTTTACATGTAGTGTAACATTATGTTATTATCATTTTACTCAGGTTCTCCTTGCTTTCACTAAACAATCTGTTATTATCATGATTTTTTTTTAAATTAATGAAATAATCCTTTTATCTAAATTAACTCTTTGAAAATGTAAATGGTTACCAAATAGAAAAAAAAAGTAGTTATTTCTCATTATGTATAGATTTATAAAAAAAAAAACATACACGGCTAATTTCTATTTTGAATGGACAAGAATTAAGAATTATAAAAATTAGATATGTTTATGGTATTCTGTTAAAATCCTAATGATATTTCTACAAAATAAAATCTACAAAATATCTACTGTAATGAAAAACTATTAAAAACTATAAAATATGAAACAAAAATATACATTGTAACTGAAACAAGATCATATTCAAAACTGAATTTCCAGTTACATCATTGTGTTAAAGAGAGGAAAATTATGACAATTATCCAAGTAAGAAAAAGGATAACTGAGTCGAGTCCACAGAAGACTAAACTAGCCAAGTCTCTAGAAGACTGACAGGTGTGTATTCCGTCTTTGCGTATTGCAGAGTTATCTTCTCTTGGGAGCAGGTATTGATTGTTACGTCATTGGTCTGTGTGAGAAAATTACGTCGTTTTCTCAAAAATTGATGACGTTTCTCTCACAAACAAGTGACGTAACAATCAATACCTGCTCCCAAGAGAAGATAACTCTGCAATACGCAAAGACGGAATATTCTACGATGGACTATTATCCTTGCAAGGGGAGACAACTACATTAACAAAATAGTCTGCTAATTTCAAACCTGATATTGTCTGTTTTATTAGTTTTTCTGAAGTATGACTTTGTCGACCTAGATCTCCGTTGTTTGCCAGACGAGGTGCTAGAAACGTTACAGACACAATAATGAAACTGACATGTGGGTAATGTGGTAACATTGGAGATGTACAACCAAGGGAGGGAACTTTTGATGTTACCTTAGATGTGGCCTTTTGTCATGGTGGAAATAAAAATGCTATGTGATTATTTTTCCGTTATAAAATTGAGAATTTATTGCAAAGGATTTTCTTTAATATACCTGTTATTTGACAATTAACAATTGTTTCTTAATAAAAAAAAAAAGTAGATACTGAAAGTAGAAAAGTTATATATCAGTACTTGTTTAGAAAAATACCCTTCTGTATCAAAATAAAACAAAATTTATGAAGCAGAAAATATCACGACTTGGATTAATTATGTGAAAGGTTCAACATTTTTAACAAAAAACTTGTTTACCATCATCAAAACAATAAAGAGAAAAAGACAGACGAAAGGTTGTTTTAAGAGACTACAATATCCTAGTAAATTTCAAGTTGATATATTTAGCAAGTATTTCTTAACTATGATAAGATGTAAATCAAAAGGAATAATAATATATACAATAAAATCTAAAATCAATTATTTCTTACTAAAAAAAAACAGATCCATCATATCATTAGAGAGAAATATGTTTCTAATCATAATCGGTTAAATCTGAAGCATCTTAAAGCATAAAGTTAAATCTAGCATGTAGTGATGTTTGCCTTTTGCGGAAATCGTGAGAAATTTTCAATTTAAAATAAAGTGCAAATAAAATATATTCTTTTCAAACTTCACAACTTAAACTGAAGCTAGTACAATATAACTTGCGTAAAAGTTACCTGGAGGGTAAAGTTCCCGGGTCCCGCTCGGGGTATCCTCTCCCCATTATTGCTCCTTCTTTTGTGGTGGCATCAAACGTCACCTTGCTCTCGCCTCCAGGATCGGCTCGTAAAGACTTTGGACGACGTGAGTCTGAGGGAAGGTCGGCCCCGGCACCAACATAGACAAAGTTAGGACTGGGACTGCGGCCTAAAGTAACAAAACTGACTGTTAAGTCTGCAGATTTCAATAGATATAAGTTATACAGAAATTTTTATGGATGATATCATTAATTCATTCACCCCTGAAATTTCATAATGAACTATTCCAACCTTTGAATTGGAAGAGTTCAAAGGTGTCTTCAGGGGTGAATGAGTAATTGCACTACTGAATGTTTATAAGATGTCTGTCAAATAAATGCTTTTAAGGTTTATATGTTTTGTTCCAATCAGAGACTGAAGGTAAGTTCTTGCAATTTAAAAAACAAATAAAACACCTTCCCAAGACATGCATGAAGGTTATTCACCAAATAGTGATGAATGTTTATCATGTTGGTTTAACTGTCTCATCTTCCTGATCAGTCAAAGAGAGTCAAAATGAAATTGAATATGCTGTTTCTTCGTTACAAATGGTACTGACCCTGTACAAAGTTTCAAAGAAATCTTCTAAACATTAGAGTAGGGTACGTCTGCCAATTTCACAAGAAGGGACATAATGAAATGAGGCATAACTCCACGGAATTGCATCAGAATGAAAAATAAATTCATTATTAAGACCTAATTTGCATAGTGATAAATTCTGTAAAGTTTCATTGAAATCTATGCAGCAATCCATCCAATCTTTTATCTATAGACCAACAGACAAACCACAACACTGATTCTAGCACATCCCCCATTAACTGTATTGCAGCTGTGTAAAAATAAGATATATTTCCAGAAGTCATTCTACAAAATAAGCTAACATGACAAGTAAATTCTTTATATCAATCCTGATATATAATTCACACAAAACTTACTCCTTTTGCCCAAACTTATTTCATCTTCTAGTCGTCGTCTTTCGCGATCCACTGCTTTGGTGCGCAGGATATCTCCAATATGAGCGAGCAGCTTACGACGAGCATTGTATGTTTCTCGCTCAGCATGCGTCAGTGCATGGTAAGGCATGTGTGCAATACGACGATCCTAAAGTTGTGATTGATAAAATTGTGATTGAACAAAAAAAATAAAAATTAATCATGCAACTTATTAATCATGAAACTCAATCGGATTGAATTTTCGAAGTGTAATAAAATCATGCAGAAATAATGAAATAAAATGGTCATGAGAAAAGTGAATAATTTTTAGGCATTTTCATGAGATAAAACATTGTTGAAAATAACATTGGAATTGATTACCATGATTTCAAAAACCTTTTGACAGAGAGGAAACAAATTTCTAGCATCAGCAAAATGAATTTTAATGGTGCTAACACAATTAATTTCAATCAAACCTAATTTTGACTTCAGGGACACAGAAGTAATTAAGAAATACTTGAAATATCAAACATGGAAAAATCCATATACCACCATTCCTGCATGGTGAAAATATAGCTAAATGATAAAGTTTAACTGAAGAAATGGAGCTAAATTCAAAGTATACTAAAGTAAGTTAAGCAAAATAAAACATATCATAGTGACCTACATTTGATATAATGGTAAAGTACTACTTGTATCCACTTAAAAAGTTTGATGACTTCTAGAGTAATGGAGCTTATCGCAAAGCACAATGTACTTAAGGAAATCCCAGGGCTCTACGGGGGCCCTATATATATATTAGTTGCCTCATATGATAATGCAATGGGAATGAGCAGGTCAAAGGATACTTTGTTCCCAAACCTAAAGAAGGCACTTGCTTTAGACAGATGATTTCATGAAAAAAAGGAAGATTCATTCAGGTAACAGTTCTTCATTCATCGATTCATCATTTTGATTTTATTTTTAGGAAAAAAAATACAGACTTGAGGTAATTTATTGTATGATTTTATTTGTCGCTATGTACACAATGGACTGTCTAGATTATATTCATCATTTTTATATATTATTTATAGGATTGACAAAAATGTGAAGTTGACTGGTAAATATATTCATGAGAGATCAAACAACAGAACTGGGTGTTGGGTAGGAAATGTGAGTCAAATGAGCAGGGGTTTCTGTGTAAATTAAAAAGGAAAGGGGCGACAGACAACGCCTTACCTGGTTAAACATGTAGTAGGCGTAATCCACCGCTGTGCCAATGACACGTTTTGGGCCAATCGGTATAGGAGCAAGAATGTTAGCACCCGCTCGCACCAGCTTGTCAATCTGTTCAGCAAAATAAAACTCCATTTGTGTATGAAAAGTAATACAGCAGATTTCACTTAAAGTCAAATCACTAAATGTCACATTTTTGTTAATACATGTAAAGTGATTTTCTAAAGTATCTTTTTTTCTACATCTACTGGATGCTATTTATTTTTTATTTTTATATCATGTGATTTCACAAGATCCCCTCTTAATATCATGTGCTATCATCAGTGTCCTAACACATGTAAAATGACCCATTTAGGCCTAACTTGACCTAGGGCAAATACTGGGGACTTTTTATTTCTCTTCCTTGGCTTGAAATGAAGATATTCAAAATCTGATCTTGTAAAAGATACAAAACTTATCTTCAAAGAAACATATTTTCGCAGGAAAATATTTCTGTTTATAAATTCTGTATATGAAATTATAAAACCATCTAAAACTGTGTAATTGATATGCACTGACAAGCTTAAGAATGAGATAAATGTCTTCAATCGATTGCCTTTTGTTTGAAAACTAGATTTCTATCAAATTCAAAATATACATTGATATATAAGCTTTCAATCAAACTATTGTTATTAGTATCAATTGTCAGTAGTTACCAGTTGAAGACGGCCGTTTATCTGTCGTCGATGTTCATATTCCGTGGAAGTGGCCGCACAGAGGGCGCTACCAACACCATGGGTTAGAGCGAGGCTCGTGTCGGCACCAAACAGAATCAACTCATCTAAGGCCTGTTGATAAAATGAGAGTTAAGGTATAGTGGGTGATTTAGTTTTCAATTTAGCTTAAAAAGCTAAAAAAAACTGTTGTGAATGTCTTTAAAAGGTGTATTTGGTTGAAAATCTAATTTTCATAAAATGGTCATGCAATTTTAATAATGAACATTTGTTTATTAACATTTCAAATGGTACTTACAGTACCATACAACATCAATTTATAGTAAGAAATTATACATTCAGATTCTTTTCATGTTTTATACATGATTTCTTTATAAACATATTCTAACATGTAGGCGATATAAAGATGTTTTTCACGGGTAAAAAAATGGATTACTGGACAACAGACTATAGCTATGCAAGCACCCCAATCATTAATCACACAAAAACGCGTTTTGCTTTATACAGCATGGTGGAATAGATATAATTAAGATATATTTGTACATCATGGTAGAATATACAACTCGGGATTAAAAAAAATAAACAATGACCTATTTTCTAATGCTGGTTACATATTCTATCATACAGTGGAACGTATCTTCTGCATCCAAACTTACTAGGTCATTTCCACAGGCTATTGTCAGAGCAATGGGAGAAAATCCGTTACACATGAGGTTAGGGTTGGCCTTGTGTTCCAACAGTAGTCGGGTCACTCGACAGGCTACCTGTGTAACACACAAATAATACAGAATCACAAAACATTCCGCCTTATATATAGTCTTTCTAATAACGCAAGTCACTTAATTTTTTAGATTGTTTTTCCAATGATTAAATGTTCACGATATGTTTGAACTTGTGATCAACTTACATTTGTCACAAAGATTAAAAGGTCTGGTAAATTTTCACTTTTATTTTTCGAAAAATTATACTTTTATTATCGCCATTTGAATTTACTTTAGCAAACAGTTAATTATTCAGAGCCACATTAAAGAATGGAATTAGTGAAGAATCTTTTAGTTCAATATTAAGTGCCCTGACAGAAATTTTTAATTCAATATTAAATGCTACGACAGATTCTCTGACTGCTGTATGTTGTGTTTTTAAGAAGAAAAAAAACATGATTATTACACTTTCTAATTTTTGTGGAGATGCCAAAACATTTTCCCAAATGAAGAGGCAAAGTCTCCTGTTGAAGGCAGACAGAGAAATCACAGGATTATTGTTGACTTTTATCCCCAATCCTAGTAAACAAACCTTGTAGTTGTCATCGCGTGCACATGCTATCTGTAGTGGTGTACGCCCACCCAGGCGGGCTAGACTCTCAGGCATAATGGCGTCTTTACTCCACTCCTCCGCCTAAAACACCAACCAAAAACTCATACTTAGGATCACATATGACATTAGGTGTTTTGTTCTATTTCACCTAATTGGCACTGATATTTATATTGATAACCTAACCTGTATATAAATCTAATTTCCTTTTTATTTGGACATCCAATTTATTACCATATTTATCCAGCAATAAGCCCTTGCCTGGCAATAAGACCACCAATATATTTTGCAGTTTGGTAGATTTGGTGGACATTCTGACAAATGTTATTTCATTGTCCTTTAATAAGTCCATGACTCTACTTTGATTCATAGATTATCTTGTATGTGTTGGCCCCCTGGGCTAACTTTAGGATAAATAAGTTAAATAAATTAAGTGAATTTTACAACACATTCAAATGGATTGATCTGATTCCTGTACCATAACATTTAGTTTAAAAAAAAAGAAAAACAATCCTGTACCATAACATTGAAGAAAGAAAGAAAAAACCAGAAATAAATTACGTATACAATTTTTCTATATTACCAGACTCCTGTTGAGAAATGAGTCATCCTCGGCAGCTCTGACATCAGGATCAGCCAGAGCATTGAGGAGGAGCTCAGTAATGAGTACTCCCTCCTCGCCCGGGATTCCAGCTGCAATGTGTAGCGGGGCCAGGCCTCCTTTCTGAAATACAGTAAGACAAGCCTAGTAGAGACAATGAATTAAACATTCCACTAGTTAAAACATACCATTTTTTGGCAATAATTTTAAACTGAACTAAATGTTTTTAAAATATACCAAGAGAAGATATAATTACAGTAACTGAACTAAAGCGTTTCCTTCCCAAAAACATATCATCTTTAATAAGAATATAAAATTGAACCAACCATTTGAAAAAAAATTAAAAAAATCATGACATATATATGTACGGTAGTTTGGTTTTATAACTTAAATTCATAAATTTTGATCACGTTCAGGGAATATAATCAACTGAAAAGGATCATTAAAGCTACAACAAATTAATTCTCAATGTAGAATTTTAAATATTAACACAATATTTAGTAAGAAATATATTTTTCTCTATGACAAAATATCAAAGTACCAGGTATGTTTAAAATATTTAATGTCAGTGTCCCTTCAACCTTCCATCACCTGTGAGAAATTTCTCGTGAAATGAGATTTTCTGTGCTTTGCAACTTCATCTAAATACCAAAAATAATCCACCATCTACACAGCAACCAAATACATTAAACTAATAACAATAGTGTACCATACATTATTGTATATTCCAAATGAAACTAAACTTAACACCTATGTTTCCGGTAATGGAAAGAGGGTAACAATTTTCACTCTGTTTAAATTAGGCTGACTTTTTAATGAAAAATTACATTAAGGTAGTTAAGGCAAATTAAAATTGGCAGCAAAACTTGCAGGGTATATGTAGTCACTTAAATTTGTGTATGTAGGTTTACCGGAAACACAGGTATACATGTATGTTTACTGTGGACCTAAAAGGGGTTTCCTTGAAAATTTTACTGGAATTGAAACGATGCTGCATGAATTATATACAATAAAACCTTGTTATACTGCCACCATTTATCACTAGTTTTCGTTATTTGACAATACATGCATATTAATGAATAATTAATAATAATAATAATTTTAGGTTCTTATATACCGCTTTATCTCAACCTAGTTTGTAGGTCGTCTCAAAGCGTTTCACAAATTATTATCCGTGGTTATAGGGACTTTGCAACCAGCCAATACCTTTCTCAACTCCCTAGGGAGCATACAGCCGGAGCTACCATTTTGGCGCTAACAGCTAGCATTCAACAATTCTAGCACCGCCCAACCACGTACTCATTTACAGCTGAGTAGACTGGAACAAGCGGAGTAAAGTATCTTGCTCAAAGATACAACACAGTGCCGTGACGTGACTCGAACACGCAACCCTTCGGTCACGAGCCCGGCGTCTTACAACTGGACCACTGTGCCTCCTGAGTAGAATAAACAAATGTTTAAGAAAGGAAACGGGAACACTGAGATAGTGTATGCTGGCAGTATGTTTTTTAACGTGGTGTCAAATGAAATAAGGGGCATAATATCAAGGTTTTACTGTAATCTAAATTACTGTATATGTACTGTATAAGTATGGAGTTTTGGGATTCTGGAATTTCTAACCACAGGTTAATGAGTCTAGCTATTTATCTTTGATCTATACAATCCTGATCTTGTTGTGTGCTTAATCTCGCTGTGTGCTAAACAGATTTAGAGGTTTGTCTGACCAGAACTTACATTTTGATGTAAAAGGTTACAAATTCAGTTAAAGGTTCAAATATCTCCTATAAAGTCACAATATGAGGGTGACATTACAAGACAATGATAAAATACTATCACAAAATCTATGATCTAGGACTTTCTTCTTTGTTACTGAAGCATTGTAATTAACCTAAGGCATACAGTGAACTTTTGTTCTACTAATGAAATTATATAAAATATATAATTATATAGTGGGGAACATAACATTTTCCATCCACATTTGCATTAAGTCATATATGAATTGTAATCGTTAGTAACAGTTTAGCCCTCTCCTGCCTATAAATTGTCTACAGAGCACCATACTGCCCAGAGATTTCCATATTTGGCACAAAAACATTACCATAGTTACCTCAGAATTAAACGTTTTACCATATTTACCATAGAACTCCATTTTACCATGTATTTATTAGTAATTTATTACCATATAGTTACCCAAGAATTATTACCATAGTTACCCCAGAATTGTTACAATAGTTACCCCAGAATTATTATCATAGTTACCCCAGGATTATTACCATAGTTACCCTAGAATTATACCATATTTACCACAGAATTATTACCATAGTTACCCCAGAATTACTACCATTATTACCACAGAATTATTACCATAGTTACCACAGAATTATTACCAGTTACCCCAGAATTACTACCATAGTTACCCCAGAATTATTACCATAGTTACCCTAGAATTATACCATATTTACCACAGAATTATTACCATAGTTACCCTAGAATTATACCATATTTACCACAGAATTATTACCATAGTTACCCTAGAATTATGACCATCATTACCACAGAATCATTACCATAGTTACCAAGAATTACTACCATTATTACCACAGAATCATTACCATCATTACCACAGAATTATTACAATCATTACCACAGAATTGCATGTTCTATCATATTTCCCAAATATATCTTTATTTACCTTACCCAAGAATTATTATTACCATAGTTACCACACAATTACTGCCATCATTACCACACATTTCAGTGTTACTTTCACCACCATGTGTATCAGTATATGTAGGGAAATACTTTTGCTCTGGGAAAACTGTTTAGTTATTGTGCTTGCTTAAAATATAACTTATACAGATGGTCCAAAATCTAATCAGATTAACCTTTAATTAAGTTAACATTATACATACAAATGTATATACATAAACTTATCCAAGTTGCATAGTTTTTATATTTTAAATTATAACTTCAATATTTTTATTTTTTTTAATTTAATATCAAATGTTGGATATTTATTTTCATACAGGGCAGTTTCAAGTCATTCAATTGGAACTTGAAACAATGGATATCCCATCCCCACTTCATTTCAAAGAAACAAAACTGATTAAAATAATTTGAAAGTCATGAATAAAAGAACTCTAAAATGAATCATGCACAATGAAGCATGCAGGTAATGACAGAAACATTTCATCAATCAGGTATTTAGGTAAACTAAACTGTTTCTAAAAGAAGGAAATAAAAAAATAAATGACAAAATAAGACATGAAGGGAACGAGAATAAAAGAGACTCCTACAACTGTGTAAGTGATAATGTACCGTGGTGTCGTGGCCATTGACCAGTATTTTGAGCTGTGGAACAAATGAAATCAATCCAACTTAAAAATAACACACATCAATCACACTCCAGGTTCAATAAACTGTCAATAAAATCAACATTTCTCTAATACATTACAGATTATGCTATAAAATGATATGATTATAAAATGATTATAATACATGCATATAAATATGTTAAACGCTTTTTTTGCTCTTTGTTTTGATAACAGGAAAATATAAGACAACCCTCAAATCAGAACTTAGTCTTGAGTTGTTCAAGATACAGGGGATTAAAGTTTATCACAAGTTTTAATCAGTCCAGAGTTTTTTGACAGGATTGGTTAAACTGTGATACATAATAATCCACTATCCACTATTAGTGTTTTTCTGAAAAAGGTAGAGGATTATAAGACCACTCTTTATACTCCACCATCACAATATCACATTTCTGTGACTACATGGTTATGCCGGAGTCATAATGACTTTTAAATAACATGTTGTTTTTTCGAATTATCTCCCTTCCATCACAATCCTGTTTTAGGGAGTGCTCTGCTACATACATCTAAATCATTGTTCATTGTACAGCATATAAACACTTACCTTAAAAAATTGGTGAACATGAGTTAGGTATGTTTGCATTTTAAATTACCTACTAGATGTATGAAATAAAATATGCATTTCTTACTAAACAATACTAAAACACTATCACACCAAGTGGACTATACGGCAGAACCAATTTTAAATGGCTGTCGTCACTGTTTACTTAATCCTTGTTTTGTTCAAACTAATTTGACATTTAATAAAATTCTTCAATATGATTTTTTATCTGATGTTCCTCAAATCCAAACAATTCCCCCAATAACCTAATCGTCCTTCACAATGAAAATGCTAAGTACAATTAGAAATGTATTCATATTCACCCCCATGATAAATTTGCCTTAATTATATAGAGGACAAAAAGAATGAAAATATACAACGCAAGTAAACACTTCCTGGGATGCTAAAGCATGCCAAAGTGAAAATAAATGTATAAGCATTGATTTGTCACGACCATAAAACAAATTGGATATAAATAGTGTTGTTTTTTTTCCATTAGACTCTATTCAATTTATAAACTTACATTAATCAAGGTTGTTCCAGATTGGAAATGTGTTGGGGTCTTAATATGGGTAAAAATTAGTTTACATGTTCAGATTTAACTAGTTTATTAAGACACTTACTATATTCCTGTTAGAACAATCCAGATTTTTTTAATTTTATTTTTAGATTTTTAGAAAATTAAGTATGTGTTATATTGAGGCTCCATGGTATTCCCTTTGTATTAGATATATTACCTCCTTCGGCAGGGTGATGGCTGTTGATGCTCCTTTCATCAGCAGGGTTTTGACGACCTCCACATCCGCTGACTTGATGGCGAAGAAGAGTACAGGCATTGGAACGCTTGAGGCGTTGGGGTCGGCCCCTCGCTTCAGCAGCAAGTCCATTGTGTTCTTCATCCTTTCCTTCCTAAAGTAGTAAATAATATAGATGGTTTAATATTTCAATATACTTCTCATAATTCAAACTCAATGAGTATTATATTCCTGACCTTACTTGAACATGCCTACATAATACTTACCTTTTTATAAGGAAAAAGATTTTAACAATATTTTTACATTCGTCAGCAAAATATCAAGGGGGAAGTTACTTGTTCTGGGTTTAACGTCTTATTAACAACTAAGGTCATTTAAGGAGGAAGAAACAAAAAAACAGAAAAAATGATTTTGACATTATTTGATATGCTGTTGGGTTTTTTTCAGGAATTGAAGGAGCTACAGGTAGAAATAAAGAATATTGAAAAATTGAGGAATAATCCTGATAATGTAAATTTATTGCTTTTATTTAGCAAGCGAGCTTCATTGAAAGCAATTATGAATTATAAAAATCAATATTTATATCAAACCATTACTCACTCATTCTTACAAACAGCTAGATGTCTGACAGTACCAAGCTCCATACTGCTGTGTGACCTCCGACCTCCCACTACTTTCTCATTGGTCGACAGCTGTGTGGCACACCTCTCAAGAAGCTGTTCTGACACCTGGATCTCGTAATCATGGAGCGTCACCGTAGACTCAAATTCTACTTCGTCAGGTCTCTCCTCTCTGGCGCTGCCCGGCTCTTCACTGTCTGCTTTCTCTTGGGAAGGGCGGGACACGGGTTTGGCCTGCTCACTAGGGTCCATGATTCTCACCTGCTCAAAATAATTGTAGTACATGTGTACATTGTATACGTAATTCAACGCGAATATTGTTAAAGTAAACAATTTTCAATCTCTCGTTTGAAAGGAATTACATAGCCCCTAGTGATCATTTGCATAAAAATCTAGTTTTCAGAAAAATATTCTGGTATCTTAATCTAATTTGGATATAATGAAATCTTACAGCTACAGTTCAAAACAAAAGTCAGCCTGAGAAATTAGTAAGAGCCCAGAGTACAGGGCTATAACAAATGTGATCAGGGCTGTCATAAAACTGCTTTTAATAGTGAAAAAATAATTTCAATTAAATTCAATAGGGCTAGGATAAAACAACTTCTAATTGAAAAAAAAAATCAATATTATATTTTAATATATATATAAAAAGAGAAATCATTATCCTTAATCTTGATATCTTTGAGCCTTCAGGTAGAAATATATATCATATGGAGAAATATCAAATTAAAAAATAAAACTCCAAACTGAAAATGAATGTTCAAAATTACAGATACAAATACTGTATAACATTTCAAATATTTGCTTTGGCATATCTCAAACTAACAAAAAGTACTGTTGAGACCAGATTCCTCACCTGAGGTTTGGAGGGACTCCCCATGCTCTGGTTGCTGTCAGTCTGCGGGAAGCCACTGTCCACACTTGTATGGCTTTGATTGGCTGCAGCTGGTTTTGGTTTGGCAATGATTCCTGGCTGGCTTGGCTTCGTAACAGCATTACTCTGTTTTTTATTTAAAATACTTTTAGGTTTGACAGGCACTTTCTTATCTTTATTCTCCTGTACTGGCGGAGGACGTTCTAGATATCGCTCTGCGATGTTGTAGTGGAATCCTTCCACCGGGTAAAAGAAAATAGTCCCTGCAGAAAGTGCCGAGCACCCTTCGTCGTTTAATTTGTTGACGTCAGCTCCATGGTTTAATAGACAGTTTATCACCTCCATATGCCAGTTTACCTGTCAACAAAATCAAATGTAATAATGTTTATGTTAGATATATTCTACTGTAATACTTGAATATCAACAGTTACATTATCTCAATAATAACAAATCAAATTGGATAACAAATCAAATAAATTTTAAAAATGTAGATGTAATAAAATACCTACCGTAGCACCAATTAAAGCAGTATGTCCATTCTTGTCGGCCACATCAGGATGAACAAGTCCAGCAGTAAAGAGGTCTTCCACAAGTTTGATGTCCCCACACGTGGCAGCCTGTATAAGTTCCTCTGAAGCACTCTCCAGGGGTCCTTTGGGCCCAAATTTGGACCGGTCACCTTTTAAAAGTTTCTGAACATCGTATGAAAGTTTTTTCTGTTCACTTTTATGCCTATGAACGTGCCTTTGCATTTTTATCACAGATGGCGTTTTGTTCCATGCTGGAACTTTTTCGTCCCGGTCCGATTTTTCACTGTCACTTCCGGGAAAGAACTCCTTATCGAACATGTCTCTGTTTACAGTTAAGCTACGAGGGTCCAGCGGTTCACTGTAAAGGTCGGTTACTCTATCTGATAAACGACTCTCCGGTAAATAGTCAAATATTTCTGGTGTTTGTAACATTTCTTCCACATTTGGTTTTTCGTCATCTTCCATAGAAATGTACATGACATGTTCCTTGGGATTAAAGTCGAATTCTTTGTGTTTTTCCATGGTAAAAGCGCCATCTATGGCTGAACATAACTTAACTAGTTTTTCTCTTATCCACAAACCTGCATCGTGTTTACCATCGGAATAGGACAGAACTCCCGGCCCCATTCTCTCATCATCTTTATATAAACCCTGCACAGGAAAGCAAATTCAATTTCAGATTATTAGTAGAAAGAAAGCAATTTTTATTCAAATTTCAATAATGATTTCCAAATGTTTCTCAAAAATTGATTTATAAAAATTATTAATTAAGCAACAATTTTCAGATAAACAAAACTGAAATGCATTTTTAAGGCTTTAACTATCAAAAGGACTGTCTTTGGTACTTATTATGCTGTGTTACCTCAAATGTATTTCCGTTTGCAAATCTGAAGATTCCGTGTCCCTCCTTACGATCCATGTAGAAGGTCCCTGTGTAGGTGGAGCCATCAGTCCAGGTATACTCCCCTTTACCATGGCGACGGTCTTTGAAGAAGGAACCATCATAGGACTAGAAAACAAAAGTCACAGGAAGATATGGATTAAATAAATTGAAAAGGCCAAGTTTCTTTCAATTTTAGGAACCAGGTAGATACTATTTATAACTTTTCAGTACTAACTATATGATCAGAACAAATTGAATGTCATTTTTGCCAAAACCAGTTTTGCAAATTTACAAAATGAATACATCAGAAAAAGGTCATTTAAAAAGGCCAAAATCAAACCAAACCTGTCATATTTATAGTCTGCTGCCTGTTTATTAGAAAACCATGCATTTTTTTCCCATTCTTATACTGCTCTAGTCTTCATAAATATATTAAAAAGTACAATATACTCTCCAACTGTTTGACAATATGCAGACCTAGAGGTATAAGGGGCATTATCTAGGATACCGCTGATAACTGGTCTGGTAACAGAAGGAAAAAAATATTCGAAAATAATTGTTTATTCATTCCTCAGAATTTCCAACTTGTGTAGTTTGAAATTATGTTATAATTTTGAATAAATGATGAAATATAAAAGGTTGTACAATGTTCTTGATTTTTCTTTTTTCTATAATTATACAATATATATCAAATGTTTATTTTTTTGGCCAATTAGCTCCTTTTCCTAAAAGTGATTTGAAAATGAAGATATTTTCGTAAAATAAATGTTAGTATTTATAAATATACATATGTAGGTGCTATGTTTATGGGCTGTGATGTGTTGAAATTGACTACATTAATTATCTATCTGGTAATGTACATCAGGCATGCATTATATACACAATTTACATAAGTGCCGAATTCAAGCTAATAAATGGCCCATGAACTATGTGCAACCCTATACACTTTTCTGGTCTGAGATTCCCACTATTAAGTCACCATACCCCGGTAATATACCAAATGACTTGAAGAAAAGTGTCTACTATAGTCTAGCTAATACTTTTTTGAAAAGACATTTGCTAATTAAAAGTCCTGCAAACATTTTGGTTTGCTCCAAAATGATATGCACCTAATTGGGTGCTTATATAAGGTCAAAAAGGCACATTTAATTTCATATCATATATGGATAGATAGTTTATACATGCATGTTTAAATTTGTTTCATACAGGGAGAAACTGATATGTACCATATATATATACACTTAAGTAAACAAGCCTAGGGGTGTGATTCAATAGGAAATCGATCTGTGCTCAAGTTCGAGGCGTTGGATTGCTATAACAGTGCATTATTATTGTAATTTTATATTTGGATAAAGACCAAATATTTCTTATGAATATTTCATGTATTTAATTCAATTACCGTATGGATCATATTACACAGGCAATTTATATATGGTAACATATACTGGTTTTGTGAACGCTTTTCTTCTAAAATACATTTACATGTATGTATTCAATATATATACACCTGCATGGTTATAATACATGTAGATGTATATGCTCCACAATTAACCCTAACTGTATTTTAAACATTTACACCCATTAAACCACTTTTAATATACTAACTCATTATATATCATTAAATTAGCTGATAATTAAAAAGTTAATAAAATTCTAATTTTGGTTTCAAAAGATTTTTCATTAATTTTAAAAGGTAAAATGTTTAATGTTTTTATTATTCAACCAGAACTTTGGTTCAGAGGATTAAAATAAAGGGTTTTAAAAAATTTGATAGAAGTTTGAAGGATTTTCTTTTTCAAATCATGAATTTACCTTTTATATGTGTATATATATATAGTCACAGACCCTGGGGCGACTCGTGAGAACTTGAGTAAAACATTTGATGATAACTTTGTTCTGAAATGTCTTTACACTTGATTTCTCAGTACACATACTACATGTACTAGTACACAAATTTACACCATTTTATCAAGAAAATCTTAATGACATTTGTTAAAACATTTAATTCCTTTAATTAGCTCGATAGCATTCCTAAAAATCAAAACAAATCGCATTTGTACCGAGTAAACACCACAGGAAGATAAACGTGTTTGAAAAGATTTATCTTTGTCTATTAATTAGTGTATCAACACATACGATGTACAAATACTGATAAAAAAAAACTGTCAATAGATCACACGGTCATTACTTGTTCAAAGATAACAAAACAGTTTTTTTCCCAGCAATATAAAGGAATATGTTTTGATGATAATTATTATATTTCTGTTCACAGGAACACATGCAAACTTAATCAGGCTGCTCAGATTTCCATCACAAAAATAATTAACTCATAATTCTTTATACACTGGGCATTCTAACCACACTTAAGATACATGTACATGTAGCTAGCTTGCATATATACAAACGTACATGTAGAATGTATACATATCTACGTATTTATATTTAGTTTTAAAGGTCCACGTTAAGATCTATTGTTAAGCAGTGAAATAGATGAATTATTTGATGAGTGACAATTGGATTCAAATTTAACACACTGAGGTCAGTTAAATGTTACGGTATAATATAATCTCAATGTTAAAGTTCAAGTTCTTTATTACGTCGAGTAAGGGTTTATCGGGACTGTCTGTGGGCTCTCGACAAAAGACCTAGTGTGAGAAGTCAGGGAGAGGACATGGAAAGCTTAAGTCATTGTTCGGTGTAACATCTTTGTAAACAAAATATCTTGAAATAAAGTTATTTCACAGCACCTTGTCTATTTATTGTAATTTTTTTTAAATATCAAAGAAGTCAAAATGATTATCATATCGACAGCACTTGCCTTTTCAAAAGAGGAATCCCTAAGTAAAAACTTATATTTTTCACGCATAATATTATGTAAGCATTCAGCAAAACAACAAAATGAAAAAATTGAAGTCCCTTGCAATTTTTTGTCCTTTTTTATACAAACTGGTTAAATGCAACCTGTCAGTCAGTTATGAATTCAGCTAATGAGAATAAGATAAAGAAACATTCAAATCTCATGAACAATGGGGAAAATATTCAAAATATGAGGTCAGAGGTACACTGTTTGACTAAAAATGTGTCTAAATAAAGGCTCCTTGCAATTGGCACTAGGAATCCATTTGTGCCTGGCACCTTTATGAGGTCAATGTTACTTTGATGTCCATAAAAAAATAATCACAGTGCAGCTTAAGGGTAAAATTGACAAGCTTTGAATTGGGGTGTCACTCTTTTGTAATTTTCAAAGCGCAGATATCAGCCTAGCAAATGGTCATTCATTTATGCATAAACCCATCAATCGCTAACTTTGTGCCATCAATTTTGTCATATATATGTATAATCAAATGGAAACTGATTCGAGAACCATAATACGTTACACCATAATCAAAATACAATGTACATACATTATTTGTATTTGTAAACATTCAACTTAGGTCATATGATACCATTATCAAATATTATTCATCAACAGTCAAGTAATACTTATCTGTAATTTATTTTTAATAGACCATTGTGTGATGTTCTTAAGTGGTTTTATCAGCATAGAAAAAATAAGTAAACATGCACAGTTGACTTCCCTATCATAAAAGCCGTCTTAAATATGTTTACAACAAGTTTCTATCCCAATTCACCTGAGAGGAAAACACATTATCAACGAACACTGTTACCTAACACAAAGCCCTTTGTTACAAAGAACCAATGAACCAATCAATTTCTTTCCGGTAGGTGGTCATATCACTTTTCTACCTCATACAGTGCAGGTCCTGAAAAATTATTTTCCTGTTAAATATATATTACTTCTGCATTATACAAGACACAAATAGGGTGCACACCCTCTCCGGGAGCAAGAGCACTTTAAAATATTCACTGTAGTGTCACAGAAAAGTATAAAAAACCACCATGACCTGTAGCACAGTGATTCAAAGACCGCAGCTTTATAATCAACAGGTTCCGGGATAATGATTGCCGTGGGAAGAGATACATTTTTTTAAGAAAAAGGAAATTGTAAAGTCATATGTTCCTTAAAAAACATATTTGCTATAGTAAAGGGGCAAGCATGCAAGTCCAAGTCAGAAGAAAATGCCAAATTATCGGAACTCTTCTTCATTGGAAATACATGCAGAGCTCTGGTACTCTAGATCTACCTTAAGGCTATACAAATATGTTTCCATGCAGTCTCCTAAAAAGTATTACCTATACATTTCTTCTTTATGCTCGGTATACTACTCTCATAGTCTTAAAATGCAATACGGAAACACATACATTTGTGGGCCTAGCTTTAGTTTATACAGAAAATTTATGTTGGGCACTGCACACCGGACATAAAAATTGTTATTATCTCCCTCAGTACAGGCTAAGTTAATGTCATGTTGGTTTTGTGATAAAAGTAAATTATTTATGATCCACCAGGTATGTATACGTTGTCTCCCTGTCTTTATCGCTAGTTGAATGCGATACAAATGAGCGTTTTGTTATACAGATACGTTATTGCTGTACATCTATCACTGTTTTGTTAACATACAGGAAACTTTCCTTGGTGTATTGGGAATCGCCATTACAAGAGAATCAGAAACAATTTGCTACATTTTGGTAAACAGAAGCAAGTCTCAAATAGGGGTGTCTCTAATATGAATCCAGAGATTGTATATTTAAAAAACAAGTATCTGCTATTTATCTCAACTGCTTGCTTATATAAATGCTTTTGGATTAATTGAAAATATTTTTTTTATGTTAATTGAGAAAAGGCTAATTTTCGTATGGGCAGGAAAGCCTCGAAATATATATGTTTTATGAGGAGACAAGTTAGCATGCCTAATTATATCCTTCAGCTCTAATAGTAAAAAAACTTGTCAACATTTGCATGAAAGAAATTCTGACATTAATTATAAAATTCTTGATTGTCCTGTAGTTAATTATATAATATGCAGTGAAATTTGGAAAATTACTCTACAGAAAATTACAAATTGGTATTCAAGTTTATCAAGAGATCAACAATGATTTAGTCCCAACTCACTAAGTAATTTCCCATTGGTTCTTTTTTTTCAGAAATGCTGAAAAAGGACATTAAGAAAATAATTGTTTAAGTTGTGAAATCAAAAACACAAAAGGGATTTCGATTTCTAGATAATTGTAGTACCAGTTTTTCCCCTAAGTTTTTATAGTAACAGTTCAAATCACAATTCAGAAGGTAAATTTCGAACAATACATGTATTACAAACAAAATTAATGTATTGGGAAAGTAACCTATATGAGTAGGGCAAAACTTAGTTTGAGGTGGTTACTATGATGCTGGGAAATACTGAGAACATCTAAAATGTTCCAAATTAATACTATTTGATAATATATATGTCTGAAATCACTCAAAACCACTACATTGTAAATGTTAACTTGATCAATTCATATCAATTTGAGTTCATGCACTGTCGATTCAGTGCTTCACGTTAACAATTTAAAGACGAAAACCACCTATGACGATACTCATCAATTTGGTGCGGTAAATTCAGTTGATTTTACTATTTCCATTCTCACGCAACGTAATGCAAATGTGATAACTGGATCTCTCTGATATATGAATAATTCATTCTCAATGAATAAATATTGATTGGGGTGATATCCAGCTTCGTATTACATCCAACAGGTCTACCGTCTAGGGTACGTACAACAAAGAACTTGTCGAAGGGTAAAGATATCTATCAGGTATAAAAATATATGCTGTGATAAAATACACTTGGTTTTTACCAATAATTGTTTTTTGAAATCAACAGGCTTAAGACATGCTAGAATATTGACAATTATTTATATAGCTGTCACTTCCTCATATGTAATGCCTTTAATATTTCGTTTTTTTGGCAGTACACTACATCTGTATATATATATATGTTAAACTTAATTGAGTGGTCCTATAATTATAAGGGCAAGAGTGGTCAGATGGGGCTGCAGTTTAAAGTGCAATCCACTTTTCATGGAATCATCTGTTTGACCACATGAGTTTCCTCTGTGTACTCATACTCCAGTTTACTTTCATATTCAGACCCCCTGAGTACTCTAAAATAGACCACCAAGAGGGATTAACTTGTCTTAATTTTTTATTTATGTTGTCATAAATATCAAAAGACAGATTGTAGAGTTCCAAACCATGATGTAAGCAAGTAAAGCTATTGTGATGTAGGAAGTAAGGCTATTACTGTTGTGTCCCTGAACAAGATACTTCAACTTAATTGCTCCAGTCTACCTAGCTATACAAATGGTTAGCAGCATGGTGGGAAGTACTTGCAAATCAATATAAGGAAAACAATACAACTCTCAGTTGATCAACATGGTAATTAAATTACATGTATAAGTTCACTGGCTTTTAAAAGATTTAATGAACTAATTTCATATTTATATGTCAGTGATACATTTTTGTAGAAACAGAATAAAGCCAGAGCCTTTTTTTTTACTTCAGCAATACTTTCCAAACAGGGCGTTTTGCAGACCCTTTAGAGCAAAAGTGTTTGACTCCCCAAAATGAGCTTTGACTCTTTGGTTTAAAGGATAATTGTCTATTAACTTGTGTTTTGACCAGTCACCTGACAGATTTCTAACAGGGAAAATATTATTTGACTTCTGAAACTGCTAAAAGTCAAGGTTCAACTGAAAGCCCTGCCAAAGGAATGTTTGCGAAATGCTCAGCTAGGCTTAAGGAGATTGCTAACACCCACCTCTCCATTGCTCCAAGTCAGTTTTCCACGACCATGTCTCATGTCCTCAACGAAATCTCCTTCATACCGACTCCCATCTTGCCAAATTTGAATACCTGAAAATGAAAAGAAATTCTAGATTTCTTGTTATTTTATAAAAAAAAGTTTATTTTTTGGGTTAGTAAGTAAACTAATGCTTTATATTTCCTACAACAGGTCTAGGATATGTACAACAAAGAACTTGTCGAAGTGTAAAGCATATCAATAAAATATGTATTTCTTTCTTTCTTCAACTTGAATATAAAATTATGTATTAGTCAGTTCAGTGTATTGCCATGTAAATCAATTAACAAATCCATTTTATTTTCTTGTCCAAGTATGCCATGCTGTCATAAAAATTTAACTACATCTGTAACACATGAAAAATTATACATTAATTATTGCTTTTTTTTTTTTGAAAATTTTGAAAGGTTCTTGTAATCATTCAAATTTTCCAATATTATTAAACACTCATGGTACTTAATACGGTAGACTATGGTAAGTTAATTAATTAACTTCCTGCAGCTCACCAGATCCATGTCGCAGATTGTCCATATAACCTCCCTCGTACTGAGCTCCGTTTGGCCAGGAAAATATTCCCTCCCCACATTTCTTGTGATCGTGTATTCCACCTTTGAAAGAAGCACCACTTTTGTAATCAACTTTTGTTTCTAAGCTTTTAAACTTTGCCTGGCGGAGTTTTGGGAGGGTTGAGCTTGAACACACAGACACCGACATCGTTGTAACTGTTTATATTTTACTCTTCCTTAGACAGCATCACATCAAGGTATAGGCTCTGAAATGAAAAAAAAAAGAAAGAATAGTTAAATGACACAAACATTGTAGCTATACAGAGATTGAACAGAACTATTTAGACAAGTATTATTTTCATCATATATATTTTGTGTATTTTTCATATTTTCAATGAATTCTGCTTTATTTTTTCAAATAATTAAAAAAAAAGATTCACACTCTCTGGAAAATAAAGATATCACATACATGGTTGTTTTAGACTTGTCATGATGAAGCACTCAGAAGCTAGATTGGAATGGGCGGGACCAATTAATTGCTAGCCTTCAGAGTTATTTACATGTAGTTTAAAAGATCTGATATAATATATTTGCAACTTAAATTTATCTCATTAACCCCCCCCCCTTTATAGTCTAAACTGTCTTGAAATTGTCAAATACCAATACATAACTTCTGTAACAGGAAGGAGAAAAGTGTGCTTCCACCGGCGATCGCACCCTCAATATCCAGGTTCCTAGTCGGATGCTCTACCACAGAGCTAAAGAGAAATTCCCTCTAGCTCGAAGCTATAAGGCGACCTCAATCCTTTGTACAATTGAACCCAGCCACACTACTCCCCCCTTTTTTCAAATGTGTTCGCCCTCGAACACCACAACCCAGGTTCTAACTCCCTGTCACTATAGATAGGGCCACAGACCATTTGTAACAGGAAAGAGAATAGTGTGCTTCCACCGGTGATCGAACCCTCGATCTACAGGTTCCTAGTCGGACGCTCTACCACTGAGCTAAAGGGAAATTCCCTCTAGCTCCAAGCTATAAGGCGACCTTAATACTATGTACAATTTAACCCCGCCACACTACTATATGCATATATTAATTTGAACTAACGACCTGGAAGTACCAATGACTGCAGATTTTACAACCTAAACTTGGCGTTATTATATAAAATTGAACAGGTAATTGGTACAACGGCGCATATTGGTAGTAATCCTGCATTCGGGTAACAGTTAGACATCAGAATTGATAAATTTGTGTGCACAAATGTACTTCATGTTGTTATTTATTTGATTTTGTTGACAGAATGACGCCCTTTTTTGCTCCAAGAGTTTAATAAAAGAACTTTGTGTTTTTTATTTCACTTTATTCACCATTTCAGTAATAAAATTGTTACTCAAATGGATAACTGTTACCCAAATGCAGGATTATTACCCATATGCGCCGTTGTGCCCAACCTGTTGAAATGGTTTAAAAATGAAAGTGTTGCAGAATAATTTAACACAATATCAATATATATCTATCATAAAATAATTCTATGTTTTATATTTTTTAAACAGCCTACATATCAATATTATAGCAGAACGGTGCATCGATTATATAGACTGAATCGATTTCCGTATCATGAACGGAAATGGATAAAACGACTTATAAATACATAATAGGCATTGAACCTCTGCATGCAAACTTACACTTCACCTGTGAAGAGAAAGTTTGATATTGCGATAAGAAATATGAGCATTTTCGATTAGTTTCCGTAACATATACTTATAGAAATTTTGTTGTCACTGTGTGGAACATGTCATATGCAATCTTGACGGTTGACATTACCTTTAACTTCACAAACTGTGAGAACCGTGTAAACAATCCGCCATTACTCGCACTGCCTTCCGCTTAAACGGTGGCGTTTGTTGCTACGCGACTTAACAGGGGAAGTAACTCCCACAAAATAGAACAGGTGCTCGTCAGTATAGTCCGAATACCTAGTTGACAACCGATACAAAAATGTTGGTTCTTCATTCAAGTGACAAACCAAACTGGAAGGTAATTATAGAATTAATTAAATAAAATCATTGATACTTTTAAAACAAGTTATGTTAAAGAAGCAGCCACCTATTTTCGCAATTTCGTGCAAATGTATGCATTTTTATCGTATGGATGTATACATGCAGTGTATCGTGCAAATGCAGATGTCCAGTCTTGTTAATGTATAGTATGTTTCGAAATCAAGTTTTCTTCGCTACAGAAGATAAAGTCCAATATATGCAGATTATCATTATCCCCTTCTTTCGTTTGTTCAGTTACGTTTTTATAGACCATTATCGAAAATGCATTCAATGAAACTGTGGTCTTGTAAAGGGTTTTCATTTGACTAACTTTTTCTCCCAGTGGCGTAGCATACATTTTTAATCATATTTTTTATGATTAATATTGACCCTCCGTATTAATCATAAAAAGGATAAAATAGTGTTGTTGTGTCTACACATATTGAAAAATCTCGAAGGTTTATGTAAAATTCCAAATCAGAAATTACTTCGTGAAAGTACGAAATTTAATAGTATTCATACAAAAAGTGGGGTGTTTTTTGTTAATAATCAGACTAAAAGGATTTCCCAGAATACGAGAGATTGCTTCTATAGGGCCTAGTAGAATTTTCTTTTTTTTCCAATGATTTGCTACGGCAATGTGACTCCAGTTGATATTTGAGAGATTCAAGTCCCCGGGATCAGCATACATCAGCAGAGAGGGAAACTGTTTTACTTTTCCAAGCACGTTTGTCATTGTTCTCTGTCCTAACAGATCAGTAAATAATTCCCATCAGTAGTCTGTCCTGTTTATCAAGTGGTATTTCGATAATGTTTTTTTTTAAAAAAAATACGTGAATTTTCATGTCACATCTTTTGCTGGCAGTAACTAACGAGACTTTAAAAGCAATGCATTGTTTTCATCTTCTTCTTTTTTCAAATATATTTTATTCACTTACTTCGTCTGTAGAAAATTCTTATAAATGTAAGCACGTCGAGATTTCTTGCCTTTCACGGCTTTTTCTTAGATAAACCCTATGATATGTGTATCATAATTAGTTCTTGTATAAGTTTGGTCTTTTATGTCGTAATTAGTCTGTGATTGTGTATATTCGATAAAACTGAGGTACATTAAAATTTGCCGATGGGTGCCCCATGACTTTGAATTTGAATTTTTAAATAGAATAGTACTGATCTTAACATAATGAAATGTTTTTGAAAATTGTTTAAATAAAGATATACATTTATCTTAGCAAATACCAATTACCAAAAGTATCATTGTTGGATTTGCAGAAATAATGGGTTTTTTTATCTTTCATTATACACGGTCTCCATTGCATTTTGGTGGCTATAGTTCACTATTTGCGCTCTGTCTTTTGCACCTTGTCATATACTTCATAAATTACCATACCCAGTACGTCAAAGATGTCCGATGTCGTAATGACGTTAGATCTCTTTCATTTGTTCCAACAGCTTTGTAACTATGGTCCGGAAGTTCGATTTCTTTTGTATTCTTTTCTATGACCCTTTCCAGATTATGTATTCTGGTTTCGAATGCCTCCATTACGGCGTCTCACCTTTCTCGATATCTTTCCAGTGTTACATGACGTTTCTATACAATCCTCCTGTATTATACTCACAACCGTATTGCTTCCAACCTCGGTTTAAATCGTATTCTGCTTTGGCCTTGACGGGACATGCGATGCAACTGATGGTATATGTAGCTATGCCATTCAATAATCTTACTGTTACTACCTAATAGGGTTTGGTGTATATTATCCATGCCCTTGCTGAGATGTCTCCTCATTTCTGTCGATTGCGCCGTTTACCACTGGTGCATTCGAGTATTTTTTCTTAACATTTAATTCCCAAGAGAAACTCATATTTTTTTATTGAATGAAGAAGATTTACGATGTTCATTAGCAGCTGTTCTTTATAAAATGTTTTATAGACTGTTTTAATAACTATTGATTATAATTATATGACAATTGTAATGAATATATCACAGATGTTACTAGCTTTTAATGGTAAAAATGAAATGCATATATGTAGATTGTATAGTGTCTCGTATGTCAGAATTGACCGGATATTTTAATATTACCTTGTGTAAATGCCGTGTTTATGTATGTACAATGTATGTTAAAACATGTTATACTTTAATAATAAACTATTTTACTACTACTTTTACTACTAGTAATCATATGGAACATGTCATTTAGGTGTTTAATGTACTGTCCCAATATGTACTGTAAACAATTTTTATAATCTTTTTTTGCTGGGATTTGAACTCGCTAAATGATCTTACGAAATACATGTGACGATATTTTTTGAAAAAGGAATTAATTCAATATTTATAAATGTTCAATGACATAACACTTAAATCAGTCAAAGATTTTGCAGTGTTTATTTAATTGACAGCAAGTTTAATGGGTCAATTGACACCTCTTTTTACAAGTACACCTATATAATTTAACAAATTAAGTAACAAATAGCAAATCACAATTCATTTAATAAAATGTTCTTTATAAATGTTGTTGTTGTTTTTTGTTTTTTTTTAACTGGATGAATATATTTTATATCAAATTGTGTATCTTATATTTTTTTGTTTTACTTTATTTGTTGCAGATGATTATACTTTCAATACTTTCAATACTTTCAATGAGAGAAGTTATCACTGATATCACGTGTTCCGCAGGAAACGCTTTTATTTCCGGATCACCTGGGTTATTCGTCTTTGTTTTAATAAGGTGAGGGATCATGATGCATTTCCTTTGATTTCGGTTTATCTATCCGGTTCCTGTTGCTTTGGGTTGGGATTTTTACCTGTGGGCTTTATATTGTATTTCGTTGTTTGTTCTTTTGGGATATCTATCCAG
Organism: Mizuhopecten yessoensis; assembly: GCF_002113885.1. NCBI lineage: Eukaryota > Metazoa > Mollusca > Bivalvia > Pectinida > Pectinidae > Mizuhopecten > Mizuhopecten yessoensis. Next base: position 344,616 of record NW_018405583.1, read on the forward strand.
TTCATGTTGCTTTGGGTTGGAATTTTGACCTGAGTGTTTGACGTTGTATTTTGTTGTTGTTGTTGTTGTTGTTATTTTACTTCACATATACCGTTAAGTATCAACGTCTTTGACATGATTATCAGTTATCCACTAGTTCAATCAACTATTCAGCTTCCCAAACTAAATAAACATGACAAGCAATACAAAACAAACTTTCAGAAAGCGACTTATTTTGTAAATACATATATAGGTTTCGATAGGTAGTGATGCTTTGATAATAACTGTTACAAAAGTAATACTATTATTAATAATAAAAATACCAAGAAAACAAAAATAAAACAAAACACGCATAAATCCCAGAAACTTAAAATAACTTAATCGTTTATACGCCATATTAATTCTGTTATTATGAAATTGGGATGAAAGGTATCCCACATTGCATTGAACAATTTCTCACTCAATTAATGAATACATTCTCACGTAATTAATATTGTCACACTCGCTTAAAGGGCAACGCAGTCGTCACTGTTGTTCAACAGTATTAAGTTGTGTTGAGGACATAATTCATAAAATCCTTTTCCACGAATTCTTCAATAACAAAATGCACGTATTTGTCGTGAACACTTGTTTTTAATATTCTTAGCATAACTGTATAGGAATTAACATTTTAACAGAAACAACACTTTTCAATGCCAGTTTACAGTTGTAAATATGATGGGACCCTCTACCTTAATGTGGTACATCTTAGCGAGTGTACATGTTATGCAAATTTTCTCGAAATAAACCTCTTCAAAAAAGTTTATTGACATGAATCATAGTAAAACAGGAATTATTTGTTAATAACACAATCCTAGAGATAAGCATCACATTTACATTTCTCAATACTGATATACACAAGGTAAAATTATTCTCTCTATCTGCAATTCTTTCACGTTTCTTATTCCAACAAACCTCACATACAATGTGTCTCCACTACATCACCTTTACATCACGTTTACATCACCTTCACGTTTCTTATTCCAACAAACCTCACATACAATGTGTTTACACTGCATCACCTTTACATCACCTTTACATCACCTTCACGTTTCTTATTCCAACAAACCTCACATACAATGTGATTACACTACATCACCTTTACATCACCTTCACGTTTCTCATGCTGACAAATGTCAGATAAATTATTTTCGCCATTAACATTTCCTTCACATTTGTAATTCTAACGAACATCAAATGATACTTTTCTTGAGATATTTGTCTTCTTTACGTTTCTCTAACTGAAAAATAAGAGGTAACCTTTTCTTCGCGATTATAATTTTCTTCCCTTATTTTAATCTGATAAATATCACATAACATGAAATATATGTCTTATATACGTTTCCCATACTGACATATCATCAAGTAAACGTTTTCGAACTATACAGAACATATGTAATTGTTATTAAATTACTAACTAGATTCCTGAGAACTAGGTTAAATAATTAATTGTATTATTGCACATGACTATCTACTAGTGACTGATCTACATCATATCAATGTTGTCTCAAAATTAAGCTTGGTATCATGAAGTCATATACTGATATTCCGTCTTTGCGTATTGCAGAGTTATCTTCTCGTGTGAGCAGGTATTGGTTGTTACGTCATATGGTTTGTGTGAGAAAATTACGTCGTTTTCTCAAAATTTGATGACGTTACTCTCACAAACAAATGACGTAACAATTAATACCTGTTAAAAAGAGCAGATAACTCTGCAACACGAAAAGACGGAATATCAGGTATACTATAGACGTACTTATTTCAGCGTAGGCATAATTTTGCGCACTGAAGATTTATAACAGATATTAGTGAACTGTTGGTTTAGCATGCTCACAAAGCAAAAATTAGATACCGAAATTGCAATTAGCGCAATCGTTATTATAATAATAAGTGCAGAACAGAATAACCGCTAAATATGTACGTGAGCAGTGTTACCCTACCTTGAATTAGTAAAATGACTGTGTATCGGGTATATAACTATACCTACGTCCTATTCAATGTTAATGTTCAGAAACTGGAGTTACGTCCCTTGAAACACAGAACGACCTAGCCAATGTATCGATTCATGTGTACCCAAGAGGACATGTAAGCGTTTCTGCAGCGAAAACTAGCCTTGAACACAACCTGCACATTTAAATGCAAATGCATGTCACTGCTTTTTAAAGAAGGGTTCCTGGTTATAAGACTCATAAAGTGTTGATGTTGAAAATCAGTGTCTGTCCTAATCCAAAGCTTAACGATGAAGCAGTGCCAAAGAAACAATATCTATAGCACTACAAAACTTTTTATGCAATGCTACTGACCTCTTCCATCAAGTTATTGTTTATTCCAGGTGGTCATTAGGCAGGATCGCATGTTACGTTGAGCATCTGTTTTCAATCATTGACGAGTGAACAAACATGTATACATAGCAACTAACGATAGCTTACGCGAAATGCAGTGATTACACTTCACATTTCATGGAATGTCTTTCTTACATTAATAAGATTAAGATAACACTAGTCTAGTCTTCAATCGATGTATGGAATAACAAGATTAAAAAATATGAACATAAAACGTATTATCGAGATTACAGCAGTTACACTATCTTGAACTCGTATAAACTCTTGAACGACCCAGCAGTACCGGATATACTGCCGTATACAATAAATTTCTCTCCTGGAGAACATGACGTCACTACCGCTTCCCATTCATTGTTGCTAACGTTCTGAAACTTTCTTCCAAGAATAGTAGCGGCTTTCACTTTATCTGACATGAACCGCACATTTATTTCTGTTCTGCCTGTCACAAGAAGATCCAAAGGCTCGAGCAGACGACATTGGTATTCCCGGGCAAATTTGTAAACTTTGGGTAGAGGTGAGCTGAGTTCTATAGTTTTACGACATTCTATGATATAGTTAATGGCTTGTTTATAATCGTCTTTGTCCGACTTACTCATTATCTTGAGTTTGTAGAACCCATTCCTGGGAAAATGTGCTGTTATGTGAACTTCGTTAGCCGTACTCTCCAGCATTGCGTAGTCATCAATGTCTGCAATATTTCCCAAACCGTAACTAAGTCGTGTGACCGCTTCTATACATTTACTCGTTTCCAAGCTGAAGGTCACGCGACCATTGTCTGTGACAATAGAAGGATTTATAGACTCCGGGGAAACAAAACCGAATGATTGCACTGCTGTCACAGGACCCCAAGGTCCAAAATGATCCGGATACGGCTGGCAGTCTGGTATAGCTTCATGACACCGAAGGTAGTATTCCACAAGTCCTAGAGTCTCCGTGGCGTCAGGATCGACATTACCAAGAATTTTCAGAATGTATTTACCTTTTGTTGGCGGACGAACCGTCACTTGAAACTTTCCATCCGATAGCTTTAAGATCATAATATGATGTCGAATCTCTTTTTCATTCTGAATCAGTTGAGCACTCACAACTCCTAAGGAAACCTTATCGCCACTCTGAATTGTGACGTTGACCTTCTTCCAGACGTCTAACACACTTATTTTATGTGACACAAATTGCACTCCCCAACCGATGGCCCTATACACTGGTTTCAGAACTTTGTTGAATTTTGCTAAATCCAATGGCTCCTCAAGGAGTTGCCAGGGTTTACTCTCCGCCAGATCTGTACCCATACACGGAAAGTGTGCGAAAATGACTTCCTCTGGGTCTGGCATGAAATAAAACTCTTTAAACGAGTAAATGAACTTTTTGTTCGAGTCTAGATGTCCGGCGCCCCACGAACATTCTATAAATCTCCAGTCATCCTGCACATAGACGGCATTCCAGCAGTGATTGGTGGAGTCAAGCTCGTGGAAGTTTTCGAAAGGGTTGTAATCAAAGCCCTTTGCAAAACCTTGAATACACTTCGCTGGGATCCTGGCAACTCTACATGGAAAGAATACAAACATGAAGCATGCAGGATCGAGTCAAGTGTTTTATCTACTTTGTTCATTTCTGATAAATATGACATAATACGATAACAGGTAAATTGGTTAAATGCTGATCAATTTTATTTACATAAAATAAAGAATCGTGCAAAAATAAGCCCAGTTTTTAACCTATAAATCATTTTGTTATATCAAAGTTTTACTTCATACACTATGAACGTATTAAATGTACATTGTTTTTATAAAGTAAAACTTTGACGATTTTGCTATTTCCTTCTAAAATCGGCTTTCTTGAAAAAAAACACCAAACAGAAATTTGGTAGCTGTTAGACATTTTCTAACTAACTAATTTTGCCGTTTTGTTTGCTGCACTTTCCCACTTAATAAGCAAAAATGTACTCCTTGCTTTCAGAATCATTAACTTGTAAAACTTTGTAATTTTGTTTGATATTTCCTCAGTTCCAGTTGTCTTTCATTTGGCTTTGATATCTTCTCAGTTCCTGTTTTGTCTTTTTTCGACATTAATGTTCAATTTTGTCTTAGTTTGTAAATATTTAAAGTATAAATAGTTCTCGTTATGGTACATTGATACATTAGGTGAACAGACCTACACATCCCGGCGAACAGGTTAGAGTAGCCCGAACTAACTGCCCTCTTCAGCCTCAGAACAGACTCAGCGTCCACCGGCTTCCGCTTCCCGAGGAAATGGGAGTCAGTGTCGTACCTGATAAGGGAGGAAAACAGTATTACGGTAGAGTCTCGCCCGGTATTTCTTCTGTATACAGGCCTTAAGAGGATATGTTCCTGTTTAATTTATGTTGCTTCCTCCATATTATGAAAATACAATTGAATGTTTGGGGTATCTTTAAGGTGTAAGAACATTTTGATGTTATCTCAAGCAATGTTGCAAAAGTGTATTAAAGTTATGACCTAAGTGCATTACGAGAGTTTTATGCTTTCAAATAAAAGATCGAATTCCCGCACGTTTATGTTTTTTGGTTTTTACAAAATTGCGAAAAAGTAAATTTGCGCGAAGTAGCAATAACTACTATATGCTCTTTGTTTAATTGTGCAAACACCGTATTATGTAGATAAATATTATAAAACCAATAATACGGGTTTGTAGCAGTATACACAGTTTTGTTTAATCATTAACAATTTTAATTAACAGTAATGCATTGCATTTAACTATCAAGTTGAAATTGGTTATTTCAAGATTGATGACAAATTCTCTTCTGTTCAATTTTTTAACTGATATTTTCCTTTTGATTGCATAATTGTACGTGTGATGTATTTACATAAAAAAAAAGTCTTTTTCTAATTGTGAGTAAAATGTTTCAGGTTTATTCTTTGAGGAAACTCCTGAGTAAAATACTGAATTAGATATTTGATTAGACATTGACAAAGAAAGTGATTAAAAAGAAAACAAATAATGATATTATGTAACTATTTTTGTTTGATCCATTCACTTATTACAGCTTTGATGAATTTCATAGAAAACATTATCTATCTAAAATGACTGTTGCAAAATAAAAACAATGTGTTTATGTTGTTAGCCGTTAAGTGTTAGTGTATATCATAGTGTATATGAACAGTGCAAAGGTTTGTTATGTTTTAGCACCACAAATCACTGCCTAACACTCATCTTACGACAAAACAAACTCAAATATTTCACTCAAGCCACCATTAAACTAATCACTGCAAACCATACAAATTGATATTGTCTTAAACTAAAATTGTTTCGCATGACAGATGTTTTGAGCGATAAATATCTTGTTTTCTGTTTCAATTGCATACAAATTATTATAGCACATCCAATGAAATGCTTATGTGTGACGTTTTGATGACTAGTGTGGTGTGAACTTTGTCACCTATATCAGACAAAAGACACCTTTTCATTGTAAGTGCAATATGATCATGCATACAAGCTATATTTACCATCCTGAAGAAAATGTTAAGATCATTTTCTGCTTCAAATTAAATAACCATTCATCTATCACTACTCACTGTAAACATTAATCATGTCTTCAAATATATAATATGTAACATAACATATATATTTATTGATAAAAAGAGTGGAAGACAATGTATTGTGTCATACAGATATATATATATTCCGTCTTACGCAATGTTGTTTGTGATCCATCTGTAAAATCCTCGAACCTTCTCCAGGTCAGATCGAGCCGGTACCATTAGGTATCTTGCTAGGATCTCGACTGACCCTTCCATTGACCTCGGAGCCTTCAAATGTCGGGCGAATAAAAAGTAAATGACAAATTGATGACAGGATTCTATTCCCATATAAAGAGTGCAAGTCTGGATATTTCGGTGCACATTTATTACTAATAGATTGACAGAGCAGAGTTAATTCATTCATCTACTTAATTGATTACGTGATTAATATAGTGACTTAATTTATTCAGAATAGTTAATTCGGTATATCCGCATACCTTAAATGCGTGTAATACCATCACGGCAATGCTACATGAGTCAGCCTTATTTGATACATGTCGTAGGTACGGTTAATCTCTCTTCCTGCATGTTTCGCAATATAATGACTTTTTTTTAATGTGTTGTCAGCTTATGTTTTAACGTACCGTAATGATACAATACATACTTTCCTAATGTACTATATAGTATGGTCCATCCCTTATTTCCAAGGTAAACCTTGGGCTTGAGAAACGCTACTACTTTTGCCTGCCAAAGTGGCTTTTCGCTTTGACCTTTGATAGTTATATTGTTTCCATGCAAATCCTCTTTCTAATAGGGAACACAGGTTTATCTATCAAACATGAATTCATCAGTTCAAAGAATGTGACATCATGAGTAACACGTGCCAGAGTAGTCGTTCCTACAAACGGGTGTTATTACCGAGTATGGGGTGCAGGTTATAACTTTATTTTGGTTCAAACTATCCACTGAATCAATGTATCTGGTGTTTTCTAACCGACCTTAAGCCAATATGGTAATTCCTACGATTGATATATTTATAATATTAAGGTTTTATTTCATTCTTCCCTAACTTACGTTTTCCGTCCGTTACAAGAATTCAACAAACACACAATCTTAACTCATTCATCCCTTCATATATAAACTGGACTCGCCCAGTCTTTGGTTAGGTAAGGTTCAAATGTGACTTTAGGGGTTAATAGGTTAAGAGGATGCTTATTTATTAAATGTGTATCTCTTTATAGCAAATGTACAATAAAACTGGGAATGTAAATCTGGTTATTGTCGCTCCTTCTGGTAGTGTTCATTTTTATATAAGCTTTTTATGCTCACTTGTTTATTAATTAAACCATATTATGCAAATATTCTCTAATATGTTTTCGAAAAAAAAATGCCTTTAAAATTGAAATTTGTATTCTAGTATCACATACAGTGTATATTTTTTTCTTTTTCAGGAGCTGTAAGTGTAATATATATATATATATATATATACATATATATATATACACCTGCATTATTGAAAGGCTAACTTTTTCGTCCATACCAACACCATGCACATGCAGAAAATATGAATGATTTACAGTACCATATAATCCCGACACAATCCCAGAAAACCCCGAAATCCACCGACATTTTAATGAAAGCCAAGGTCATATAAACCTTCACCAGCATCATAACAAATATCAAGGTCATATAAACCTTTATCAACACCATTACAAAGATTAAGGTCATATAAACATTCACCAGCACCATAACAAAGGTCATGGTCATATGAACATTCACCAGCACCATCGCAAAGGTCAAGGTTATATAAACCTTTAATACTACCGCATCCTTCTTAATCTTTTCAACTGTGCTATAGCATGGTAATACTACTTGTGGGTCGTTCTGTTTAAAACAACGTAAAAGCAATCTATGTATACATACATTAAAAAAATCTTATAGAGTATAAAATGTTCAAGTGAAGGGTCATTTGATATATCCAATATAAAATACACAGCAGAAATTATTATGGAAACAATTATATTTTTCAGAAGAAAGTTGGCTTTAAAATGTCTTCTTCCAAATACGTAACAGAAAAATGTTAAAGATTAATGAATATTTTCGAATTGATGAATTCGAGATAATTGAGTGAATAATAACTATGTCAGACGTCGTGTATACGTAATAACGACGCCAAAGTTGTGTGTAGGTTATAATGTATGAGCTTGTTCATACATACTTACGTGGTCAGACTTTAGATGATCGTAAAATGTAGTGTATATCTCAAAACGAAGTCAATGGTCGACATTGTTCAAACGTTATTAAAATGTTAGAGATCGCTAGTACATTATAACGTTGTCTGAAGTCGTTTATTCGTAATTATGACGTCAATGTATATCGTTACTTACAACCGCATGATTAAAAAACATCGAAGTAAATGCATATCCATGTGTATATTTATATAACATTTCAAATGTTCCTCACTCTGACTCTGAAAAACTTTTATAAATATGTAACAGTTTATAGCGTACTACTTGTGTGAAAATGTGATTTTTTACTTCTTCCCAACTAAAGTGTTATTCTCGTGCAAGAAGTAATGGTGAGTTTAGTATAAAGTAAAACCTCGATATACTGGAAATGTTGGTGTAAAATACGTGATATGTTGTTAAACTGAGCTGTTAAGCGATAGAAAGCAACTTTTAAAAAGAGATTATTAAATAAATTTGAAGTTAACATAAAAAAAATCCTTATATCAAGGTTTTGTAAATTCATAAATAATGTGACTAACTCATACACACTCTGTTACTAGTTATATATATTATATAGAGGAAGGTGTGGTGAACAGTTAAAGTAATGAAACAAGGAAATGAAAATGACTGCCGGTGATTTATCTACATATTTACTATTAATAACACTATCCTCGGCAGAAAACGTCTATTTAGTGCATGCAATGTCAATTTGAAGCCAACCAACATGCAATAAAGCAATTCTCAATAACTGGTAACACAACATGCGCATCGTACTCAGTACAATAATTTAAAATAAAGGCTATTCATTTCTCATCTTACAACATATATATAAAGAAATGAAAAGATAGGTTATAAATTATCTGGCACGTTATAATTTAAGTAGAATAGGAAATAACCAATGCATTATGATATAACATTGAACTTACGGTGAGTGCATGCTCGTCTACTTTGTTTAAAGCGGCGACATCTGAAATGATGTCCTCCCGTTTAGTTGAAGGTGGACGTGGAGGGGGTAGTTCTACATCCGCCAGGGGTACCTTAGGTCTCTTTCTAGGAACAGTCAGTTTAGGTGAAGTCGGTACTAAAGGAGGCGCCATCTTGAAATTAGAAGCGCGTGTGTTGGCAGGAATCTTAGGCGACTGAACCCGTTTGAAGACTGGTCTACTTCCGTTGGTGTTGTGATTGATACCATTTTGTAGCCTGCTACCCGGTATCTTATGGAGGACAAATTCAGGGTCTGGGAAATGGACGTGGCGCTCTTTTCTCTCTATTGTTGAAGTGGTTGTAGAGGGTACATTTACTACTTGGATGAATTCAGATTTTGACGATCCACATCCCATTGTAGTTGGTTATGTGAAAATTATGCCTGAAAAGTAATATTATTGTAAAATCACGATATCGTTTGTAATACTTTGCTTAACATACAAGAAAACTGAACAGTTTCAATCATGAAAACATGGCCTCGGTAAACAGATATGTTTAGAGGTATTGTGAAAGTACCACATATTTCATTTAGATACAACAAGAAAAGAATTACGTAACAAGTGATAAATTATGTACTGATTTAAGATTGTTGAATTGATCGACTGAATATTTGAAAATATTCTAATGGTACATCGTTGCCAAACACTAGAATATAGGTCAATAAATGGTACCATCAACGATAATGGAAAGGAGTATGAAGTCAGAAAGACGAGAGCAAAACATAAATACATGTATAACAAATATTGTTGAGTTTTTGGAAATAAATTCGAGTGTACCAAAAATAATCTTCCGATATATCACATTCAAAGGAGGCGGGAGATTCAATAAAGATGAAATAGATACCGATTCACATGGAATGGTGAACTGCCCATTTTATTTTTTAAATTATAATGGCAAAGGTTTAACATATTTTGACTAATATATTTTTGCATTTTGATAGTGACTATACGGTGTTAACACACAGTACAAAGATTCTTTTTCATTTTTAGAAACTGTACAGACTTTAGTTTACTATTCAATTTTATTTTTATCATACAATGAATCTCCATGAACACCTCTATTGATAGTTTTATTTACAAGTGAGTTTAAGACGAGGTGTAACTTGCACATACGTAGACAGTATAGTATTACAGGAGGCTTTGTTGGCACACAAAAGACCATCGCTTATGTCGCCATTTTAAAGCTGTGAAACCGATGTCATACCGAATATCAAATAGGATTTATGTGACATCCTACCTGAACTAACAGCCATATGGTGGTAGATAAAATCGCAACGCGCCATGTGTCATCCTGTGTGAGAAATTTCCTTAAAAATGATTCACAGAGTTTTGCTTGTCACCCACACATAACGTTTCATTTTTTTAAAATGAAACTTGACTCAAGTCAAAAGCCTTGTTAGATTTACATGTTAAATTTCTTAAATATTAACATAACTAAGCTTACAATGCTAAGGGACACTGACTATAAGATTTCATAACACTATCTACTACAAATAAATAGGCCATGCTCTTAAGATTATAATATATTACGATTGCAGTGTAAGATTTAGTGGTATTAAGAGTGTATCGAATTTGTGTACTGAATGTGTCATTGTGTATTGACGGTACTTTTTGTTATCAATATTGCATGAGCCTAATTGATATTTTAATTTAAAGTTGACTTGGCCCAATATGCATGTCTATGGATTCACACAATCATATCAAGGTAATATAAATATAAACATATATACATATTTATTCATGTATATCTCTGTTTTTTTCTAATTTATAGATTGTTTCCACATATCATTATGTTTATAATCCAACTGAATTCTAAAGAAGATTTCGTTCGCAATTTTCCAAAAAGGATATAAATCAACATTGACGCAATTGATGGGAAACATTAATATTTCATGGATCACAACTATTATCAACTGCAATAAATTGCCTGGCAGAATCGATAAACGGGCTTAGCTCTTTTGTTATTGTATGTTACATGCTTTCCCTATGTCAAAAATATACCAACATGCCATTGTTAGATTAATGCTTTGTTTTTGTCCAAGTTAATATTGTTTAGAAAGTCAAACTGTGAAAAACGTGTCCTTGTCATAGACTAAGACGTTAGCTACAGTTTAGATCTCCCATACAATCTCTATTTCTCACCACATGCTGTTTCATTTTCCACCTCAAATCAAGGATGACAAATGATGGCAATTAAAGGAGTTTTGTTGTATACCAGCAAGTATCTCCTCTTTTTATCAGTCACTTTTATGAATTTGTTTATTGCTTGTCCAAGTGTATAAAATCATACATACACGGGCGGTTACGGTAGACATATGTTATATGGTATATTAACCCCGCACTGATTTTCTGCTTATTTCACCTGTTTATAATCCTGCTGTATTTAATCCACGCCCAGACGTAACCAGCGCTTATAGCCCCGAGTGAATTATTGTTACACTTATAATTCGCCTAAACTGTAATATGCCACGTGTTCATGCTGCACAATGTATAGGTTACAGAATGTCAGTAGTTTAAGGATCCCTGTACCACTTACAAATCCTATAACTATGGATAGAAGACTTGTGTCGGCATGGCTATAGTATTTATAGTTCAGTTCTAACAAAGCATTAACTTGTAGGGATTGTATAGTAGAAAATAATAAAGATAAAGTTAACAAAAAACAAACTAAATATAAAAATCTTCTGAGTATTAAAACATTGGGCCAGACCAAGATTCGAACCTTTGACCTCTGATCATTATATTGTTGGTCTACCGAATTGAGCCACCTGGTAAACCGTCCCCTGTCAAGTCGCACCACAGTAATAGGATAAACAAAATAAGAGGAGGTTACTGTGTGTACAAAAATGGAATTCGCTCTAGTGCTTTTGGCTGTATTTGGACATGGATCCTTAATTAGTTTTGCCATCATGGCTTGATTTCAAACGCACCTGCCACTGATAAAGACAAGTTTAAAATCAGTAATAAATCGCTTCATTCAGGGATTTGACATATTGATGAATGCCATATATGCTTCGGGAAACACTTATACCTTCGGAGCCCCAATTTGTGTGCCCTGAAAGTACTTATGATGTATTTCCGTTTTGTTTTTGGTCTTCGTTTCGTTTACGTTCCGTTGAGAGTCCTTTAGAACCTATCCGGAACAAAGTCAACTTAAAGACGTACGTAAACATGAACTATTGATGTGTATATCGAACGCATTGTATCAATTATGGAATATTTATGAACGTTCGTGACTCGTGATTAGCCATTAAGAAAACAACAGGTATACGGTATATAGTTATAATGCCGTGCCGGTGGGATTGCATTGACACAGCCAAGCAATACACGGATCTTCACTTATTTATCCAATCTATACAAACGTATGGGAACCAAATGTGATATTGACGTTTTACCTACCTCCCGTCAAATCAACTAAGAACACTTTCCAATACTGCTATACCCTAAATATCACTGTTAAACATCGCTAAGTACACATGCCCATGCCACTTGTTCATGTCTGGTGTTTTATCCATGTTAGGTTATATACTGTTCACCATCCATATGTAATAGTGTGCCATTAACACCATTCCCTGTTCATGCCGTCTGCTAGTATTAACTCGTCTGATGTTCCATACTTGAGTCCCAGTTAAAAAATCTCGTGTATGTAAGTAGCACAACAGACACCTGCAGGTTCTTGTATGTCTGTTGGGACAACCAGAACGTAATTCCAAACAGATTGGCAAATTGCTAGCAACCCAAGAAGTTTATAGACGTTGACCTTTGACCCCAGGTATGTCGGGGTATATACTTATTTTAATAAAGGAAGCCGTCACGTGGCAAGCTAACCTGGCTTTTAAATATGTTTGATAGATTAGTAGGTGATCGGGGAGCGAGATCGGTATGTCTTATATAGGTATTCTGTTATTATACACACACAACGTGTGTATATTTGGATCGCTCCAGACTAAATTGGCAAAGTATGTGAAGCTTCTGTGTATATGTCAGAAAATGGTAAAATGATATTTTTATAATGATATATGTGAATACCGTGTTTACACTTCATTAATAATAATTTAATCAAGGTCAGAAAAGCAGTTGCACGTCTCCGATTTAGGTCAATGTTGGAAAATAGGCTACTTTGACGTTTAAGGATTCCTAAAATAATATTTAAATGAAGTTCAAAGTTGGACATTTGAGCCAGGGTGTACCCTATTGTAGTTTTATACTATTTTTGGAAATGTTATTGTTTTCACACTATTATTAAGCCTTCTGTCCACAGTGCTGCGCAATATAAATTTACAAAGAAATACCGAAACAATTGAATTGTTCATATAACTGTCTTACACAATACACACAATTTTAACAAAGAATTGTAAATTAATCATCATCTATCATCAAAAAGATCCAAACACATCATCAGTATAAACGTTAAGGGTCTAGGTTTTAATCATTATTCCAAGGGGGACGTTTTGCTAATACTTTAACTATTGCATTTGCATTCAAGTTCTCAGAAACAAACAAACTATATCCTACAATATGCTGTGACATCGCTATTAGCTGGCTTCATTACTATCTTGTAACAAGGAATATTAACGTTATAGAATAGAACTTTAGAAATTAAGGGTTAGACACTAACTGTTTTGTTTGGTAGTCCACAAGACTAGTTAAATTTATTATTTGCTAGTCCTACGTCAGTGCAACTTGTCCAAACTTTCCTCAAGGAACACCTCTAGCATAAAACATAAAAATGAAAAATCTGATGGTAGGAGACATAAAAACCTACTAACGTAAAGATATTGTTAAGTTTTAGGACAAGTTTGATAATTTTCATATCATATATCCGTATTTTAAGCAGTTTTTCAAAAGGAATACTCTTATCTGATAATATATCTATCTCATGAAGTTGTGATACTACATTTTTCACAAGTCCAATGGACTAGTTAGGGTTAGTGGTTGTACTGGTCTAGTCCCGGCGTACAGAACAGGTGTCGAACCCTGGGCGCACGATAGAGAACAAAACAAATATTTAAATCGATTATCAACATTTTATTACAAAGGCCTCATATAATGTTAAAGCATTTGTGTGATTTTAGTTGTTGTCATATTCTTTCTCCTCTCCCTCATTCATTCATTCAATCAGTCTTTCTCCTCTCCCTCATTCATTCAATCAATCAGTCATTCTTTTTTTTATTCTGTCAATCAGGCACACTCTCACTCATTCCCTTATCTATTTATTCACATCTTTCATATTCATTCATTCATTAAACTCATTCCTTTATAAAAATTCATTCATTCATTAATATTAAATCATTCATAAACATTCATTCATTTAATGAATATTTATAAATGTCAATACTTTTATATATAATAACAATGTAAATCATATTTGTAAAATATTATCAAAGAAACACATTAAATAGAATATCAATCTAAAATAACATTTTCATATGTAAATTCGATAAAAATTAAATTATAATGGCAAAGGTTTAACATATTTTGACCCATTTTGCATTTTGCTAGTGACTATACGGTGTTAAAACACAGTACAAAGATTCTTTTTGTTTTAGAAACTGTACAGACTTTAGTTTACTATTTAAATGGAAGTCCCTTTCATCAAGGACCGATTTGCTTTTACTTGATATACATTTGAATCAAAAGTGGAGAAAACAATCAACTGTAAGTGCTACTTGATTTACAAAAACAGTAAATGTTTTATCAAATATTTATATACATTAAAATCTCTTCAAACTCATAATTGTAAAAACAAAATCATAAATAAAAACGATATTAAGAAATAATCATTGATGCTAGCAGGCCTCAGTCTCTGCTGTGTACTTCATCTACCAGATGTGTTGTACTTATTGCACTATAATCACAACATATATAACATTTAGTACAATAATCTCACACAGTTCTAGCATTAATAAATTGACAACAGGGGACGATCAAAAAAGTGTGATTTATAACAATAATAAAATGTATAAAAATACACATGATAATGCGTTTACTATGGAAGGCAATTTCTATATTTGGAAATCGTTTACATTTTCATCATCACTCTGAAAATATATAGTAAAACACTGTATAACCATGAACTTTGATATCTCGAATACACATTAATCACGAAGTCATATCTTACCAATTGATGCTGTAATTTCACTTGTTTTTTTAAAATGCAAATTTTGACGAATATTCGATATAATACAATTTAAATCATTATATTATATTTTGGTGAATATTCGCCAAAATGGAATTCGCGAAAAACAATTATTGTTATATGTTTCAGTTAAAATAATAACTATTTGCAAAATGTTTGAAATAGAGAATTGAATTATTAGGCATGATAAAAAGTCAGATGTGCCAAGCTATATTAGCCAAGTGATAAGTGTGACGAACTTTGTAATGTTAAGTTAGGCTGAGTATTTTCGACACTTTCTTATTGATCGTTCAGTCAAAAGAAATGCTTTTATATAACAAAAACAAAATGAGAATACAACTGATTGTAAGTGAATATAAAATTAAGCTGGTAAAAATTGAACTTGTTCTAGGTGGCATCACATTCAACCTGGAGACTAAAGTATGAACTTATTTTTTCATCAGATTTACCAGACAAAAACAATGACGTACACAATTTGTTGTTATCACGTAAGCAAATAAAAGTCAACTGTTTGTTTGTACCGACAACAGGTATGTATACCCATCAGATATTATGACATTTTCTCATATTGTTTATACCTAAGGAAAATCTTGATAAGTTTATAGACTTCCGTATAATACCACCAGTAGTTTGTCTCTATATGTATGGTTAGGCTGTGACCCCAACACAAGGATGATACTCAAACAGTACCACATGTTTTGCACACTTGTCATCATATCTGATTGAGTATTTAAGCTTGAACCATTTCTTCGAACTTGTACGTGGTAAGTTGCACATGATTATTCATTCTAATTCTTTGTTTCAGTCGTCGGTAAGGTATTTGGCGAGGGCTTCCACTGTTTTTTGTTCTGTTTGGGGTACCTGAAATTACAAAACACGTCACATGAGATATAAATTGAAAAGTAATACAGAAAAGAATATGCATGAACATGCCAACCTTCAAGATCTAAATTGGAACAACACAATCAAACTCAATACGAAAAGATAAAAGGTGGAAAGAATGAGATACCAAGATACACAGAAGGACATCACGAAACTCAAGTATCATTTAACTGTAATAGTTGTGACAATCTTTGTGATGTCTCCTGCTTTATAGAAAGGAAAGTCATTTACAAAGCAGCTATGACACTTTTCAGTTATCAAACTATGTGAAGGGTGTATCGAAATTGATCTATTTAAGGAATGTTTTTTTATTTTTTCAACATTTATGAGGTCATAACAACAATGGGTTTATGGACATATTGAATGAATCGCGTTAGCGATTCATGTAAAATATGTCCAAAAACCCATTGTTGTTATGACCTCATAAATGTTGAAAAAATAAATATCATTCCTTATATTTACATTGACGAATCCTTTCAGTGGATCGATATAACAACGAATAAAACAAATAAACAGGGTTTGTTCCTGCTTATACACGGGTGCAACGCAGTGGCGAGAACAGTGTTTTTTCGCGGGGAAATGTGACACTATCGTGAGAGATCTTAGCAACCGTCAACAACAATAACACAACAAAATGTAGTTCCATATTCAATGTTTATTTGTAGCACAGGACACGTGAATACGTGGATATTTCACAAAGCACAGTTCAATAATATTTTAAGATGTAAGAATTAAGCATCTAGGTCGGTCGTTCCGAGTGAGTAGTTTTTGTAGTGTATTACTACGCAGTGTGATCAGGTTACTATCAGTTCCCACGTGCTGAGATTCTATGAACACCTGTGTTATGCATTTATGAATGTAATTTTTGTCAACGGGTCTAAGCATATAGAATGTAAATATTTATGTATGATGTTATGCAAGGAAACAATATTCATCAAGCGAAAAGCATTTTTGTTTTTGCTTTTATTCTGCATATTGTCCTTTTATAACAATTAACTCGCACGGAAATCTCAAG
Source organism: Mizuhopecten yessoensis (assembly GCF_002113885.1). Lineage (NCBI taxonomy): Eukaryota > Metazoa > Mollusca > Bivalvia > Pectinida > Pectinidae > Mizuhopecten > Mizuhopecten yessoensis. Next base: position 361,720 of record NW_018405583.1, read on the forward strand.
CAATTTTCCAGAATAAAAAAAAAATGGGCTTGAGCACAGGACCTGAGTTTGAGCATGAGAACGGTTTCGTGAATACGGGCCAAGTTTTTGTTTTTGTCGTAAATTTGTGACGTCACTGTACTGCTTCTTGTGACGTCCTGTTCGTGATACTGCACATAGTAATGGGGTCATACTGCATATTAGTATACGATAAAAGCCATAAAGGTACGCATTAATAACCCAGGACATTGACGACAGGCTGTCATGTTTTGTCCAGTACGTGGCTAGATAGGTAGCCGGTAAACGACCCATCTTATCGGCAGAGTAAAGTAATGTATTTCGTTATATAGTATCACTGTCACTCACAGTGTTGTTAGCTTGGTAACCAATAACAGGAACCAAACAAAATGTATTGTCAGCTTCCTGGTTACTGTTATCGGTATATGTGTACGATTGTTAGATTTAAACAATTACAGAAACATCGAAAACACCACATAAAACGTATTGTTAGCTTCTTGGTAACTGGTCTCAGTACACCTGTATCATTGTCAGATTTAAACAATTACAGGAACATACTTTTAAACAATTACAGGACCATGGAGAACACCAAACAAAAAGCATCGTCATCTTCCTAGTTATTTGTATCAGTATACATGCACGTGTTCCATTGTTAGCTTTAAACAATTACAGGTACATGGAGAACACCAAACAAAAAGTATTGTTAGCCTCCTAGTTTCTGTTATCAGTATACCTGTATCATTGTCATTTTTAGACAATTACAAGAACATGGTGAACACCAAGGTATACAGTAATGTTACCAGCATACATGTATAATTGTTAGCTTTAAACAGTGACAATAACATCAATAACACCAAAATGATACCTGGCCAATCCACACAAATATGAGCGATTTAACCTAGTGTTTAATAAGGGTAAACGTTTCCTGACTCACATTTTGTACTCTAGTTAAACGGTTTATAGCCAGGTCCAGTAATGTATACCACTAACGATCTAAGATCTGTAATCCAGCCAGACATTAGCACAGTTGTAAACCAAGCAATGATCGTGATAAGTGAAGAATAAAGCCTCTCTAGTAGAATCGTATATACACAATGGTAATAAGTTCCAAGTGTGTGGTAATGTTTAATGTAATTAGAGATATCTTATACTAATTAATACACTGCAAATCACTCATTTCGCGTGTACATTATTTCACGAATTGAACCTGAAGATTTTGTTCTCAAATAATTAAATTTGCCGCCAAAGAGGGTGTTATATTCTATTTCGATGTTAATGGTTATTATTCATGAAATAAATATTTTTGGAATTTTTATATTTGTTAATGACTTTTGTCGCAAATTATCAAAAAAAAAAATATCTTGCGAAAATAATGTTATTTACAATATTTGATTTAAAAACAAATTATTTATTAGCTCATATACTTGAATCCACTCTAGTGTTGTCACTGTTCACTAAATAAACCACCTAATATACGTCACTTTACGTAGATTTTCCCAAACATTTACTGATCTAAACGACACAGAGTAGATTCAAGAAAAACAATAGGGACAAAATGAGAAAAACATCAGAAGAAACGGAAATCTTCACAATGAACCGACAATCGTCCTAAGGCTATACTGGTGATCCCGTCAGCACATGTGGTACCCGTCAATAGATCAAACTATGGTATCAAGATACGTTTGAAAGCACAATTAGTTGAAATAGTTTATATTATTATCATATTGAATGACAATAATTAATCCTAGAGCATACTTGTCCAGAAATCTGGGCCCATAATCATGAATCAGTACTCTTGCTCAAGCATGGACTGTGTGTGGCGATTTACTTTTTTGTAACTCGCTTAAATCAACGCGGCCAAAAAGTCGATCGGAAACGGTATTCGACTTAAAGTATCTACAAAGTTCTTACAAATCATTGGCAAACGGTGTTTTCTTTACACAAATTATCACCTTAACAGGGACTGGTTTTGAACACAGAATAAAAGTTTTACTCTTTAATTGATGTCATTAATGTTTAATTACCTGTTCAGCTATATTGTCTATTCTAGCGAAGACCTTGACGTCGGGTACGAGATCTTTCCGGAGTTTCTGTGGAGGTCTTGGAGGCGGAAGAGACACCGTTGACTCCTCTTCTGTATCTTTTTCAGCATCAGTCTCATCTTCTGTGGGTGGTTCTGTCCCCTTTAAATCACTTATTTCTAATTTTGCTGAGTCAAAATTAGCTGCGTCCTGATCATTTAGATCAACATCGGTGAATTCTGATTCGTCTTGTTTCAAATTTTTATCCTCTACGATAACTGTTTCTGTGGTGATGGTCACATTGCCGTTGATATCATCCAATACACCTTTGTCATTTTCTAGTGATTTCCCGTAAGCCACTATATCCGTGATAACAATATCGCTGTTTTTATCGTCATTTTCTATGTTGTATGTAAGATTCTTTGATTCACAACAACCCATTTTGATACCGATACACTCCGCCGTACTTTATATCAGATATCCTTCAGTGGATTGGTTCGTATTCAAGTGTTGAACTAGTTGAATTAATCCGTTTTCATAAGTGTCACTTTTCCGTATTCAACAATATGTCGGTAGAATTGATTCGTATTTAATGATATAATTATCGAATTAATTCGTTTTCAAAATTTACGTAGTCATCAGTACAGATGTTGAACTGGTCTTCACTGTATGCGTCCGGTTGTCGATGTAAGACAGACACTGTATTTGATGACAATGTAAATCTCCGCAGGATTAAAATAAACTATTGGTAACTGTAAAACCCGTCTGCCCCATCCAATCGCTGTACGTCGATAGATCACAGGTAAGTCTATCTGTATCCGGCGTGTAATTTTATCTTAATTTCCTTAAAGTATGAATCACTGCGCTATCACCGACGTGTTAAAGGATATAAAACCTTACCTTTCCTAATTAAGAGTTTTAAAAACCAGTATGAAATAAAAGGACTTGTCTTGTTGATAGTCTGTCTATATATGGCTGTTCTATCGCTGTGTATAACGGTGGTACATCTGTACAAATAATAACTCGGTCGAGGTAAATATATTGGTTATATGCAATATGAAACGTTGAATTGACTGACTCGATTACGTAGCTTATATAATACTACGTAGATAGTCCTGTAGAAACTGGGATGTAAAATACCATTGGTTATTTACTTACATCGATGACGTCACTAATCTACATAAAAACCCACAACTTGTCATCACCGGTACACCTTCCGTTGTCTTTATATAGGTAAATTTTGTATATCCTTGTAACGATCCATCACAAATCGGAGCACTGTTGTTATTGTCGGTTCTTAATTAACACTGAAATCCTCTCCTATAGGCGTGTCTGAATGACGTATCCACATACGTAGGACGCTGACAGGTGAATCAGAACGCGGCCGACTCGGTCCGAAATCTGCATATCTGTGCAAGTTATCGTCAAATTATTCCCGACCCTTTGGCCGAATACACCGTACCTTGTCCACCTGTAAGCTCATAATATTTCATATAAACAGAACTATTGGTTGTTAGTGAAAGTTTACGGCACTAGGTGACACATGGCCGAAGGCGGCGTGGTACGAGTGTGTGTATACAGGTGTAGTTAATGGTGTGTGCTCAAGTGTGCCTTTGTGTGTCTAACACCGAGGCTGTCTTGTGTCCCACGATGAAATCAAACACCCCTATACTCTTTCTATAGAAAACCGGTTTGATTTTATACACCCGTTTAGCTCTTCACTACATTCCACGGCATGACGTTGTTATTTAAAAATCTACCTGAGACTCGTGATATGAAACGTATTGATTTACTCTGTTCGAGTTATTCCTTCCTGAAAAAAAAATATTTTATCGATTAATAAATGGAATCGCACGTTTACTTCAAACTTTAATCAAATGTAAGCTGTACTGTAGTGTGTTTTTTAAAAAGTATATTAGAGAAAACATATATTATAAAACGTCCGGTTTCTATCATCCGGGCTAAAGTCTAAAGAAAAATAATTAAACTGAGTCTATGAGGTAATACTGCTTACTATAAATGTTATGCATTAAGTACGATATATTGTTTGCTGTTGATTTTTATTAAATATAATCACAAATCATGATAGACATGATGGAAATGGAGTATACAAATATATCTGACTTGTAAAATCTATAATTTCTCAATTTGAAATTTTCCATGTGAAAATCTTTCAGATAAAAATATATAAAGATATAACATCAGCATCTTATATATAAATATCCAGATTCAGATCTGCTAAGGATCGGTATTAAAGTATTAAGATATCACACTACCACGGAATTAGATAAGATTGCTATCTTAGTCCGTGATACTACGCAATTATTAGAAAACTTATTATGTATTCTTGTCAGGTTAGAAGATCCGAGAGAAACAACAGCTAAATACGCTGTTTACGCATTGTTTTATTGCTTGTTTACCTGTAGTGTCAACAGCACAAAACGCATATCTTGTCACTCTTTTAAACAAGGTGAATACTTCACCGGGCGTGATTGATGTTACTTACGTTTTTATGTCAAATTATCTTTTGTCTTTGTACTGGTTCTGTGAAACAGGTTTGTTTACCGGTATTTTTGTGTTTACATTTTTGTTATAAAATAGTGCGAAAACTAATAACGAAAACAACGAAACAACTTACCCTTGCAATGTTTCAATCTGACCTTAACTTATGACATTTGTATTACGTGTTGCTCATATTCTGTAACTCAAGTGTGACTTTGAACAAAATAAGTCAATAAGACCTTTCGATGTATTGTTAATTGTAATTATCAACGTCGGTATATATATATCCTGTAAGAAAACACTCGCGTGTGAAGCTGTAATTTATTAATCGAATTTGATGGTCCTTTGAAGACGACGCATGCCACCTTGTTAAGAATAACTCATGGACCATTGTCAATTATATTACGTAACGGGATAAGTATAATAGCTTACCTGGCAGATACAGAACACAGATAATTACCTATAATTAGTGACACCTGTCAATCAATGAACTAGTCGATTTAACACGCGAGTGTTAAGGTTGAAGAGTAGTGATGTAGGGAATTAATTGGTGATTGACAGACACCTGTTCTTTGTATTTCCCGAGTCCCACCGTTCAAGCTAGTTTTTGCCTCGTCGGGTTAGCGGACTCGCCATCCAGGATGTTCCGATGGCCGGCGCGGGGTAACCAAAAGGAGAATTTGTGATATATAACATGTCCTCGCGAAAATCATGAAAAGTTTACGCTAAAATAATCTTGTTTGCAGTGATAAACATGCATATCACGGTGATCAGTTGAGGGCAGAATAATAATCAATGTCAACATGAAATAAATGGTTATACTGGTTTACGCATTTTCATTTTAGAACTGAAATTAAAATTCAATATACAACATGAAAGAGGGGAAAGTACTAGTTTTAGTAAGAAAGACAGAAAAATAAAGAAGTTTTTTGAATTCTCATAAAGTATGTGTCGACCAATTAGTGAATACTTGTAACATTTTATTCGTATTAATTAAATAGTACAGTCACATCTAGAGTGATGACGCACGGTATTGTTTACTATATCTGAAACGTGTGTGTGATGTTACAGATTTATGACTTTAACTTAGCAGCAACGAAAAAGTAAATTCATACACAAGTTGATGACCTCATTTTTCCAACTTCTGCATATGTAAAATACACCTTCTCCCACGCCTCACAGGTGCATCTTCGTTTTGGCTAATGAAAAGATATGCTTTCTTTACGTACCTAAGGAAACACATTTCAAACACTCTGTTATTCAGAAACGTCACTATAGTGTCATCTTTTTTTAAAAGCAGTGTCACTAGGGTAACGTCACTAGTTTAGTCACACAGTGCATTGGGATTGCAATCACAACTTATTTGACGATAGGAAAATATGGGAGATATGTATTTAAATAGAGAAATATCAACCAATGGGATTAGATTTTTAAAGTTGAGCACTCAGCAAGGCCTCACGCTATACAATTATTTCAAAAATCTGACCCCCGGGTTGGGATTTTACCGTCTACATTACACAGGAGTTATATATTCCATGAATTATTTGAGGGTATTTGATATAGGCTGTAATAAACAAAGCTTCGTATAAAAAGGTATACACTTTATACAATTAGTTAACGTGATATCAGGATTTTGCAGTAAATGCCTCAATAGGCGCTAACTACGCATACGTATATACTGGTCCTATGCCATATCGTCTACTCGGTAGTGAAGCGGACGTAAAACCTATCAATCAATCTATGCCATACGTGTACGTGTGCTGGAGGCATATTGGTGTTCGCTTTTGCGATGTGACCCCTTTCCATGGCATCTAGATCTTTTTTCATAGATTTACCTCATTTGTATGTTACAACACAGGCACTAAAGTAACCATTCCAAACTTGCTTTATCTGTGCAAGGAAAGATAATTTATTNGGGGAGGAGGTATGTATACAAATTCAAATTCAAATTCAATTCAAATTAGTTTATTATAGTGTCACATGTAAAAGATACAAGTATTACAATCTTTAAAATATGTCTACTCACCCATCCTTACATTCTAGACTGTAAAAGTATTACATATATGCATACATTTATGAATTTAAAACAAATTGCCAATATAAAACTACAAAAATAATTGACATTAAAAGACACATTACTGCTTAATTATAGATCAAGTTGCGACGTCGGTTAAGAATATTAACACAGGTTTTGGCACGGGACCTCGCCAAGTAAGGGTTGCTTAGAATTACAACTAACTTTTCATCTTTACTCATATTGTAAAAATCACTTATGTAACGAGGCGATTACTACCCAGAATAGTGTAAGGAACGATAGTTTGGGTAGAGATTGATAACGAGGGTGAGGAAATGTTTGAAAAAAGTATTAACGAAGGCCGTTTTAAGCAAAAGATTGTATCCTGGATAAAAAAGCGCAAACTGTAGTAGTATTAACTTTTCTCATAATGTGCCAATTATGGCTACGAATATTAAGTTGTGGACGTCATCAGGGTAACATAAGATGTAATATGTATAGTATTACGCCCTATAAACACAAGAAGGTCAGACAGGCTTAATGATCAGGGTTAAAGGGAAAAAAGGTCAATAATTGAGCTAAAAATAGAAAATCATTAACTTATTTATCCAGATGCATGATCTTTTTTAATATGCAGTATTCCGGTTATCATAATAATCTATGTAAATTATAAAACTTTATTTTATGCAGTAAAATAAGGTTTGAAAACATTGAAAAGTTAGATAAATGTCATTGACACTACGATCAATGTATATCAGATCGTCATCCGGATATATGAGGTCAGTGTCACCTACCACCAACGTCGTTTTTATAATTGTTTAAAGATGGTGTCACATATATGTTGACCTACATTTTACCGGGTGAAGACTTGGCAATTGACTTGTGTGTGTATTTACTTCATGGAAAATCTACACAGTCCATCAACATTATACATGTACTTTTAAATATGAAATTCATTTATTTTACAACAATTATGAAACAACTTATTTCAACTTATTCAATCACTCTTGTTGGCCCGGATGTTAGCGCACAGGGGTCTTAAAGAGTACCCAAAGAAAACCCGCGCGGTCGGGCAAGTCATCCTATACCTTTTCACAAGACGATTTTATATCACTAAAATGGTTAGAAAAATAGGCTATATCAGAAAAACATTGAGGGATAGTCTGAAGTTGGTTAAACATTGACGGATCCAGAGACCTCTGTTGGGGGGGG